>NC_028457.1:31810769-31847106 GCF_000263155.2 Setaria italica | reverse complement strand
GGTCAGATCCGGCCGCCGCCCCACCCCTCTTCCCGGATTCGGTCGGATCCGGCCGCCGCCCCACCCCTCTTCCCGGGATTCGGTCGGATCCGGCCGCCGCCCCACCCCTCTCCCCGGGATCCAACCGGATCCGGCTGCCGCCCCTCCTCCCCGGATCCAGCCGCTGCCCGCCCCTCCTCTCCCCGGATCCGGAGGTGGTGGCCGGCGGGTGTGGTGGTGGAGGTGGTGGTGGTGGCCGGATGCGGCGGCAGCACCTCCCCTGCAGGCCAGATCCGGCGGCGGCTCCTCCCCTCCCGGCCGGATCCCCTCCCCTCACGGCCGGATCCAGCGGTGGCCGGTCGCCCCCTCCCCTTCTCCTTGGCGACAAGTGGCGTGGCGGCGGGTGACCCCCTCCCTTTCTCCTCGGCGGGTGGCAGTGGGTGGCTGGGCGCCCCCTCCCCTTCTCCTCGACGATGGCGCGGCCCGCCCCTTCCCTTCTCCCCGACGGACGTGGTGGCGTGGTGGGCGGCGGCCGTGGCGAGGCGGCGTGGTGGCAGTGGTGGCGGTGGTGGAGGCCGGTGGTGGCGGCGGCCGGCATTTTTGTTTTTTATTTTTTTCAAAAAATATGTTTGCCGAGTGTTTTTTTGGAACTCGGCGAAGCTTTGCCGAGTGCCCAACGTATGACACTCGGAAAATCCACTGTTTGCCGAGGGAAAGTTCGCCGAGTGCTACACTCGGCAAACGCTTTGTCAAGTGTTTTTGGGCCTTCACCGAGTGCCTAGGGCACTAAGCAAACTTACTATTTCTAGTAGTGTAGCTTGTATCCTGGCCGATGGATGGAAATTCAACAAATGTAGTGCAAGCTCATTTCTGCTTGCGTATAACCCACATGAGCATTTCCAGCCCACCAACATACACTTGAATTCTAGAGTGTCAATCCGCGTGATCCAATGGCCCATTTTTTTCCACCCCCACATTATCCAAACTTTTTTAGAACAATCACAACTCTCTTGTAGGATCCAACCATAGTCTCTTTGGGCATGTCCTAAATTTTGAGCCAATGAATCCATGTGACCCAACTTTTCCACCCCATTTATTTTATATTGATTGATCCTAACCCAATTGTAGAATTAGACCATGACCTATAGAGACGTGTCATAAATTTTGGGTTGTCAAATCATGTGATCCAGCAGCCCATATATTCACCCCCCTCCCCCAACTTGTGTTCTCTCGGTCAACCATGACCATCCCATTAGGATCCCACCATAGCTTATTTAGGTGTGTCCTAAACTTTTTACCACTAATTCCATGTACCCAACGACCTATTTCTGCATCCCACTTATTTTCTCTCAATCTCGATCACGACCCCCCTCGATCCAACCATAGACTATTTGGGTATATCCTAAAATTTTTGGGCATTAATTCATATGATCCAACAGCCTATTTCTCCACCCCTATTCTCTTCTCCGACCGATCAGGACCATCGTGTTAGGATCTGCCTATATCCAATTTACTAGGCATGTTCCAATTAAATTACAGGCCATCAATTCATCTGATTTAAGGGCCATTTCTCCAGCCCGCTTATTCTCCCTTGATCGATCATGACCCTCACGAGCAAACCATAGCCTATTTGGACTTTTTCTAAATTTGGGCCATTGATTCATGTGATCCAATGGTTCATTTCTCCACCCCAGTTCTTTTCTCGATCAATGATGGCCCTCTCATAGGATCTGGCCATTGCCTATTTGGTCAAACCCTAAACTTTGGGCTGTCAGTTCATGTGATCTTATGGCCCATATCTCGGCCTATTTGGTCAAACCCTAAACTTTGGGCTGTCAGCTCATGTGATCTTATGGTCCATATCTCTGTCCCACTTATTTTGTTGATCAGTCATGATCCTCCCATAGGATCCAGCTATAGCATAAATGGGCAAGCTCTGAATTTTGGGCCGTCAACTCAAGTGATCAAACGGCCCATTTATTTCCCTACCCCAATTAAATCCAAGTTTTTCTCCTAACCGACCCTGCATTAGGATCCAACCATAACTTATTTGGGCATGTACTAAATTTTGGACCATCGGTTCATGTCATCCAAAGGCCTACTTCTCCACCCCAATGCTTTTTCTCAATCTAGTTATTGGGCTTTTCCTAAATTTGGGCCGCCAATTCATGTGATCCAACAGCCCATTATACACTGTTTAATCTAATCTTTCTCCCCATCTGTCGCCATCCTCCCGTTCCGTCGCCGCCACCCAAAGGTCATCGGCGTCCAATACCAACAATCCACCCCTAAAGTCTCCATCCTCCATCAACATTTCCTAATTGCTTGACTATCGCAACCCCCCAAACCCCTGATTCATTAGCTACTCCTCTTCGATGGCTCCCTATGACCAGATTTTTTCATTGCACATAATTAATTGGCTTCGCCAGTATGACAACTTGACACCCCTCGTCTCCGTTCCTGTTCATCACTAAAATCAGTGCAGCTTTCCTTTTTCACTCACTACACTCCAGTGAGCAAGGCCCCCTACCTTGATTCCTCACCTCATTAATTGGCATGTCACTGGAATCGGGGAAGAAGGTATAGAGTGTGAAGGTTCTATCATCTAAAAGATGGAGTGGCGACTCCTACAAATAAATTTTGAGTAAAATTATCTTTCCCCATAAATCCTATAACTTGCTATTGGATTTTGAGGCATAAACATATAGTACTACTTGTCACCAATGCACGATGATTAATCGATCTTAAAGCTGGAATATAGAAAAAATAGAAGGAGGAAAATCTTCATTCCCTCAGCCTTTATATATGCAATTAGATAAGAAAAGTAGACAGATCGATCCACACATCAATGCATCTTCTGTTGCTCCGTTCCATGGAGGAGAATACACATGGATACATTACCGATTGAGTATTTGCACTGATGTACACATCAACTCCTAGCAGCGAGCTGCAACGCTACCATTAGTCAGGCAGGTAAAAACAAATCATGTTCACGCATTATCAACCTAGCTAGTTCACCACAACATCCAAAAGAAGCGGCTTTTACAAATCCACACGGATCAATCATTCTGTATATGGAAAGACTGATGGAGGGAATATCTAGGGAAAGTTAGAAATGGAGGAGTAAGGAGCCAGATCATGGATGGAGTAGTTACCTGCTTGTTCTGCAGAGCAGATGGCGCTGTAGTGTTGCTGGTGGTGCTGGAGGTCATGTCCATGGATCCTTCCTTCCTTCCGCCAAGCTGTATATACCAAATTAATAAAGAATCGATGAGGCCACCAAATAATTTAAGCCAGGAACGATCAATTCAAGCAAGTCAAACCTGTTGTGGAACACCTTACCAGCAAGGAGTTGAGGACGGAGGACGAACTGACAGCCTCCGATCTGATCCCTCTCATCGCTGGGGAGGAAGGAGGGAGGGTGAGAGAGATACAGCCTTAGAGAGACGCCTTCAGTTATATAGAGAGAGATGGGCAAATGGTGTGAGGATTTGGACGTATTGTTGGCTGTTGAAGATGGAGCCACCGGTGAGGTGGAAACGGAGGCCAATTTTTCGTGAAAGCAACCACGTGGCATTGCGGCTAGATGATGATGCATGCATGACATGATGGTCCCCCCCCCCTCGAGGGAGAGCCATGCATGGCCTGTAGCCTACCTATCGAGAATCTTTCCAGGTCTCCTCTTATGTTTGCATATGCAACAGAAATGGTGTAGATACTAACGATCATGACATAGTGCACCATTGTCTCCATGCATCATCTTCTTCCACTACAACAAAGCTGGCGCTTCCTTCTCGCCCTTTTTAAATTATTACTTGGATCAGTATCCATCAGCAGATCCATAATCTAACTAGGAAAAGCTATATGATAGGCGAGTGTTTTTGAAGCCTTCCACATTCAATTTTTTTTACCCCAACCAGAGGTGGAATCAAACAATGGTGAGAGCAATTTTGATCTCAGGCAAGTCATTGAGTATCTCCAGTGAGAAATTTGGGTTCAGGATTCGGATTTTGGGGTTTTGGGTTCGAAGTTGCTAGAGTCTAGCCAGCTTAGGAGGAGGGCTGCGGGTGGTGGCCAACCTGGTGTTGGTGGGCGCGTGGGTGCCAAGGTTATATAGCGGAGACATTGCCGATGTTGATGGTGCAAGACATTTGGTAGGTGGGGTTGGGGTGGGAGTGATGACAAAAAAGGATGGCTATGGCAGGAAGGGTTAGAAGGGAGCTGCCATGGCAGGCTAAGTGTCACCGTACCTCCGTGCTGGTCCGGCCAACACGAAGCACCGATGAGATGTTGAGATTGTAGCTCGTCGCGGTAGGGCAGCAGCACATGGGGTGGCAATAAGGGCAGGGTAGAGGCAGAAGAAGTTCCAAAAGGATGTTAAAGACAAAGATGGTTTGTTGGATCTTCATCTAAAGGTGTAAAAAGCTGAGCGTCAATGTGCTTGGAAACACTCAAATAGTATCTAGAAAAACACTTCTAAATTCCCCAACACTGCACAAGCATGCCCAATGGTGGAACACATACCGTACTAAGGGCAAGTACATTGGTGTCATCTATTATGCGGTATAATGCATTGACACGTAACTATGAGATAACTTAAACATGTACAATGGGTTGTCTTCGAAGTTGTCTCCTAATAACTCTATAAATCCTTAATTTGTGAAAACAAAGTAATATCATGAGTTGTGTGGCAAATACGACAACTCATACAGAGTCGGTAGCCACCGGCCTTGACACGGGCACGGCCCAGGTGCAACACAGGTTGGCAGGCATCACCCACCAACAAGGGTGGGGGCCGGCACGGGGCACATGTGCAGGAGGAAGCCTTGGCCCTGATGTTGTAGGCCCTGGCACGGTGGTGGCCTGGAGCGGGTGTAGCTTTTGAGGTGGGGCGAGCGCCGATGCAGGCGGCCGTAGGCTCCTTGTTGCTTGGGCGGCTTGTGCATTGGGCGGCTTGTGCATGGTGATTGGGAACGGCCTATCTAGGGCAAGCCTCTCGGTATGGTCATTTTATATATTTTTCAAATTTATTAATTGGACTGTTCTTGGAAATCTATTTTTAGTACAGTTCTAAATCCGCACCTGCAAATGCTTGGTTTTTAGCTGCGAAAAGCAGCTGCAGATGTCAGAGCCGGAAATATGATTTTACCTGCCTACAAACAGGTAGTGTACATCTTCTTCAACCTCCAGGTCCTCCTCTTTTATCTCATGTTGATTCACTAGACGAATTGGTTTACTTTTTTCAATCTCACACACAGCCTAATGCAATCACTAGTGGCAGTTCCCTTCCAAGGCCAAGAAGCCAGCATCACCTTCGGGCTGGATGACCGTCCACGCGCAGATCAGATGAGCATGTAGATGCCTAGGCCACGATAGTCCAGGGATTTTTACCAACACCTCGAGCAGAAAAATTTCCAGGGATTTTTCAAACCTGTTATGCCGCCGTTAGTCAACGACCTTTCAATGTCCACTTCCCATTTGTATTTCTCCATTAGCGGATTTTAATCTACTCTTCTTCTCTTTAAACTTCTCCTGGATTTCTTGCTGACTGCAAAGCCGTGCACCGGAGCAAAGAACACTTGGTGTTAGTGGGATTTATGCACTCTGTTCCCTGTAGAATAGTGGTGCACCCACTTGAAACCATGTGCATCTGCAGCCACGCCGTGGCCTTCGCTGTCGCCGGCCTCCTGGCTGATGGCCCTCACTCAGCTCGCGGCTGGCATACCGTGGCCGGCGTGCAACAGCAACATCACGGGGTACTGCATGGCTAAGGGCACCTATGCCGGCAACCTCCGCCTGGTCGCCGCCGCGCTGCCACCTGCCAGGCAACGTCTCCGCGTCCCCTGCCCTCTTCTTTTCCATCACGATCGGAGTGGCTCCGGACATTGTTTACGCCCTCGCCCAATGCATCGGTGACGACCAGAGCGCCTCTGCCAGTCTGCCTGCCACGACTGCGTCACCTTTGGCTTTGACACCGCGCGAAAGCTGTGCCCCTACAACAAGGGCGCAGCCATCTTCGGCGACGCATGCCTCCTCGGCTTCTCCGATCGGGATTTCCTGGTCGCCTCCACCAACCTGGATGATCAGAAGGTATTTCTCTACATCATCCAGAACGTCTCCTCCGACGTCGTCGCTGGCCGGTTCACCGCATCCGCCTTCATCGCCGATTATGTTGCCACCACGAACTCGCAGAGCAAGTTCGGGTGAGGAGCCATTCGCTTTGACGACGCGACCTACCCCAATATCTGCGGCATGGCGTCGTGCACCCTGGACCTGGCGACTTGGCAGTGCTGTGGGTGCTTCCCTGCGGTAATTGCTGAGATGCATGCCATGGCAGTTCACCCTGAACACGAATGGTGCCAGGATTGCCGGGCTGCGGTGCACCACGCGGTACGAGGCGTACCGCTTCTACAACGGCTCCAGCACGGTTCCTCAGTTGCCAAGCATCCAGGCTAGTGAGTTTCTTGGGTTTTATTCTTCTCGACTAGGAAAAATCTGTCGTATCTCTTGATATCAGTCAGTTTATAGATTGGCTGCGTGCTGGGTCCTTCTCATTCGATCAGACGCTGAGTAACTGACAAGGTATGAGATATCATGCACACCATATGTTCGATGAGTACCTACAAGCAGTACTGATGAGAACTGCCGGCTATTAGTTATTGGGACAAATGTTTGTCCGTTTCCAAAAATGAGAATGAGAATTCAGGGCCTATCCCGACACAAATTGGTATTCTCAGAACCTTACATAGGTTTATTCTCGACACGAACAAATTATCTGGCTCTGACTCTATACCAGCTAGCATTGGCAACATTAGTAGGATTGAAATCATCTGGCTGTTCGATAACCAGTTAGATTCAACTATACCTGTAAGCTTGTTCCACCTTGACAAACTTGTTCCTATCAGATGAAGGTTTACAGAATCAGTTTAGGAGAGTAGACATCTTATCCTGTTGTGCTCTAAACTCTGATGAGGATCTTCCTAATTGGTGGTGGGAAAAATCTGATGTCCCTTTTGTCTAGAAAATGAAACAACCTCTCGCATCTTATGTTTCACTGTTCGCTGTCAAAATATGTCTGGAGTCTGGTTGCTTTGGTAGTGGGTGCTGACTGCAGGCCCAATTCTTTAGGACAATTTGGATATGAGATGAGTTATATTTACCTAATGGGATACAGTTTATTCATCTGGGCAATATGGCTAGCGAGAAATAATGTGTGTTTTGAAGGAAAACTAACGAGATCACCTACTGAGATTATATGTTCAGCTAGTTCTTTTCTTACATATTGGGCATGTCTAAAGGGGAAGGCGATCAGAAGTTGCTGGAAGAAGGGGCAGTGCCGCTCAAGAAGACGGCCCTACAATTCCATCCACATGAAGCGCCTCGCGACGATGGGGGAATGGTGCTTCTTCAGTAATCAATATGCGACAACCTATGGCTGATTGTTGGAAGAGGACTGCTTTGGCCACCAGTTACCATGACGACCTGTCGATTGTGATGCAAAACTCCATTTGGAGCTACTGTTTTTTGATTTGGTTGGTAGCTGGAAAAGGCTGGAAAAGACTGATGGCCCTTTGTGCGTCAGTTTTGGCCAGTGGTGGTGTCTTACAGTAGATGGATTAAACCTGGTGTTTTCTATTTCAAGACACTTGTAATTTCGTTGCTTACTAGTAATGAAATTCGGGCTCGCCCATAGTGGAAAAAAAATTGTATCCTGCATATGACTTCTGATTTCTGAACACAACTCACATATGTGAAATAAGTTTGTACATGTCTATGAAATGGAATACCTTTTTAGAACGAACTGTGAATGGAGATTAGTCTTCTTGAAACCCTGCTACGGAGAACAATTTTGTCAGAGTGTAGACAGACACACTGCTGCCGCAGTCGTCGTTGCTGCACACGCTCCGGCCGCCATGTTTTGCTGCCGTGCAGGAGGATAAGGGGTGAAGTCAAGCTCACAGCTGCTTGCTCGGCTCGCCTGGGATGATGATGAATCGAGTGCGCCCCTACCACTGAACTTGATTTGGGCGGAGCTTCCCGATTGTGACCGGGGGCAGCGGTGGCGGCGGCCGATAGAACGGAACTGGGAGCACCGATCCAAACCAAATTAGGGGTCTTTATGCAAATATTTGGATTACGACCAATAATCGCGATCCAATTTAAGAGGTATTTATAAAAAGGAGTCTATTTTGCAAATATTCGGATCGTGATTAATAATCGCGATCCAAATTAGGGGTATATGCAAAACTTAGGGGCCAAATTGATAATAACTGTATTGCCAATATACCAAAGGAAAATCTTAATTTTCAAATACTAGTGAAATGGGTCCCATGGTTAATCAAATAGTGATACAAGGACCGTACAAAAAAGTGATCGTGTCTATGTAAGCTCCAGGTAAAGAAGTCCCTTTCAGTTGAGAGTTGAACATAAGCTATTTTTGCTGGTTATGCTAAGCCGCGAATTTATCCCCTACCAAAGTCCTTTGAAAGGAAATGTTTAGTGGCATTTGATTCAACACATTCCCCACAATATTAGTGGGTAGTTGGCTATATTATATAAACTGGCGAATTGCTCCTTAAGGATTGTGGTCCCACCCAAGTCACCCAAGTGTCTTACTAAAATCTGGTTTGTGAGCCATCTCTTATTTTTAAAGTCTCACATCTTAGAAAATCTTTTCTCACCTTCAACATCCCTTTCCGAAGTGTGGAGTCTCCGAGTTTGATTTGAACCTAGCAAAAGCGTTTTGAACTTAGATATTTATTTCTATGCAGGGTCTGCCATGTTTCTTCCTCATTAAGTAACTTCAATAAAAATTTATTGAGGAGGTACTTATTTTTAAGGTCGAGATAAGTTATTCCTAGACCCCTATCTTTAGGGAGACACAAGATATCCCACTTAGCTAGGTGACACTTCTTTTTATCATGGTTGCTATGACAAAAAAAACCTAGACCGATAGGAATCCAAGTTTTTAAGGAAACTCTTTTGGATTTCAAAAAATTACATCATGAACATAGGAAGACTACTTAGAACTAAATTTAATAAAATCAATCTACCTCCATAAGATAGATGTTTAGTTTTTCAAATGTATCCCTAAACCCGAATTTAATTTTGGGATGAACCCAAATGTATCCTTAACACGGCTCACATTGGCCTTTTTTTTTCCTTTTTCTATTTCCCCTCCCCTATTACCTTTTTCCATCTCATTTATCGGACCGCGAAGCCCTCTGCCTTTTCTATCTTTTCTTCTCTTTTTCACCCCACGCCCAATCTCGTCGGCCTCCAGTCCATCAGCGCCACCACTCTTCCATCGCCTTCCATTCCTCCGCTTGTCGCAGATGCCGCAGCCATGCACGCGGTAGGTCGGCGCCAAGGCATGCATGTGTGGCACTAACCTACATTCTTGCAACTTTCCTACATTATCTATTAGCTAGCTAGTGTAACGACACACACACACGTGCGTGCGCGCGCGCCCACACACAAAGACACAATACACACGCACACACACACACACACCCACACACACACACAGAGGGGAATCGTCGATGCATAGACCAGAAACTGATTATTTGGTACACATTGCAATCATTAAGCAATTAACCAAGATGCTGGGGAATGAGGAGAATATCCCACTGGAAATGAAATGATTAGATAAAATGCACCATAGCTAATTGTCCGGCGATGATTATTGAAACTAAACTCTCTCATACATGAACTAACGCATGGAGATAGATGATGAAAGAAAAATGCATGTGCGATGCACGATGGCTATTTTGCCATCATGACCACAAACTAGTTAATTAACTAGACTACTGAATTACATTGGCTGCTGGGTTCCCCTTCCTTTTATTTGCTTCTTCCTCATGATGCTGGTGTGTTGCATGGTGATTGTTGCCGCACTTACATCATCAATCAGACGACAACATGCATCATCAGATTGATCCATGCTGGTCCTGCGCTGCCGACGAAGGCCACTGCTGGAGCCCACTACCACCAGTAGCAGCCATAGGGGGCTTGAGTGCCTGATCCACACCCTGCAGGGGATCCACCAGCTGTTGGTCATGTGAGCCAACCATGATCCCATGCCCATGCTGCATCGCACCAAATGACGGCGGCGTCGGAAGAAATGGCAGCGCCCCTATCCCGCCGTCAAGAAACCCTCCTGTCAGCATGTCCAGTAACGACGGCGTTGTGCCAGGGTTGGACGGTAAAGATAAGGGTGGGAAGGGCAGGGAGTGGTGGTCACTGCTAGGGAGCTCGAATCCTCCGCCGCCTGTCGACATGAATGTCGGGAGCACAATGGGGAAGTCGGCGGGCATAGGTGCCATAGCAGTCGGCATCATCAGCAGTTGTTGCGTGAGGTTCATCTTCTTGGAGTTGGTGGAGCTGGAGGACGGTGCTGGTGGTGCTGGGGAGGAGGAGGATGAGCTCCCAGCGCGGTTCTGCTTGTTCTTTCGGGAGCCACCGCCGACAGGGATGTTACGGAGGGTGCCACCCTGCGTCCAGTTGCGGCGGCAGGCCTTGCAGAAGTAGCGTGGCTGCGTCATGCTGTTGTTATTGTAGTAGCAGAACTTGGTGTTGGTGGAGTTGCAGCGTGGGCAGTTTAGTCCCTGCTCCTGCTGTGGCCGCGGCTTACGCTCGCTGGCGCCACTCGCCGCCACCTGCTGCTGTTGTGCCTGCTTGGCCTTAACATTCCTAGCTGGATCTGCTTCCTCCCTGGGTGGTGATGCCACCATCGCCCCTTCCTGCACCAGATTAGAGTAGTATATGATGCACAAATCAGATTTTAGCACGTAGCAAAAAGGAATATATATATATATACACACACAATCATGTGGTATAAGAAAAGGAGAGAATGGTATGCAAGGTGATGGATATATAGAATCTAAAGATGCAGCATGAAAACTAGCTTGTATCTCGGCCCATAAATGGAAATTCAACAAATGTAGCATAAACTCGTTTCAGCATGTGTATAACCCACATGAGCATTCCCAGCCCACCAACATACACCTGAATTTGGACCGTCAATCCACATGATCCAATGACCCATTTTTTCCACCCCCACTTTATCCAAACTTTTCTCTGTAACAATTATAGCTCTCATGTTGGATTCAACCATAGCCTCTTTGGGCATGTCATAAATTTGAAGCCATTGATTCCATGTGATCCAACTTCTCCACCCCATTTATTTTATATTGATCGATCATAATCCAATTTTAGAATTAGACCATAGCCTATAAAGACGTGTCCTAAATTTTGGACTGCCGACTCTCATGTGATCCAGCAGCCTATTATTTCTTCACCCCAGCCCACTTCTGTTCTCTCGACCAACCATGACTATCCCATTAGGATCCCAACATAGCCTATTTGGCATGTCCTATTTTTTACCATTAATTCCATGTACCCCACGACCCATCTCTGCACCTCACTTATTTCTGTCAATTGATCACGACAACCCTCGATCCAACCATAGAGTACTATTTGGGCATATTTTAAAATTTTTGGGCATTAATTCATGTGATCCAATGGCCGATTTCTCCACCCCTCTTCTCTTCTCTTATGGATCATGACCATCCTGTTAGGATCTGACTATATCCAATTTGTTGGTCATGTTCTAATTAAATTTAGGACAATCAATTCATTGATTTAACGACCCATTTCTCCACCCTGCTTATTTGGGCTGTCACAAGCAGACCATAGCATATTTGGGCCATCGATTCATGTAATCCAATGGCCCATTTCTCTACCACACTTCTTTTCTTGATGAATGATGACTCTCTCATAGGATCGGCCATCACCTATTTGGGCAACCCTAAACTTTGGGCTGTCAGTTCATATGATCCTATGGCCCATATCTTCATCTCACTTATTTTCTCTTGATCAATCATGATCCTCCCACAGGATCCAGCTATAGTCTAAATGGGCAAGCCCTAAATTTTGGACCGTCAACTCAACTAATCAAATAGCTCATTTATTTCCCTACCCCAATTAAATCCAAACTTTTCTCCCGGCGGACCCCCTAAGGAACCAACCATAGCCTATTTGGGCATATCCTAAATTTTGAACCATCGATTCATGTGATCCAACAGCCCATTTCTCCACCCCCACTGCTTTTTCTCAACCTAGTTATTGGGCTTTTTCTAAATTTGGGCCATTAAATTATGTGATTAATCCAACAGCCCATTTTACACTGTTTAATCTAATCTTTCTCCCGATCTAAACAACCCCCCCACCTTCCGCCGCCGCCACCCACAGGTCATTGGTGTTCGACACCAACAAGCCACCCCCAAAGCCTCTATCCTCCATCAGCATTACCTAATTGCTTGACTATTGTGAGCTTCTTTGTTATGCCTCGGCCTTGAATAATTAGCTCCTCCTCTCCGATGGCTCCCCATGACTAGATTTTGTCATTGCACATACTCAATAGGCTTCGCCAATATGACGACTTGATGCCCCCCCTTCTCCGTTCATGTTCATCAGTACCATCATTGCAGCTTTCCTATTTCACTCGCTACACTCTAGTGAGCAAGGCCCCTACCTTGATTCCTCGCCTTATCGGCATGTCACTAGAATCAAAGGAGAAGGTATAGAATGTGAAGGTTCTATCACCTCAAAGATGGAGTGGCATCCCCTACAAATAAATTCCGGATAAAATTATCTTTCCCCATATATCCTTACTATGGGCTTTTGAGGCATATACATATATATATATATATGGTAGTACTTGTCGACAATGTGCAGTGATTAATCAATCTTAAAGCTGGAATAGAGAATAAAATAGGAGGAAAATATCCATTTCCTCGGCCTTTATATATGCAATGAGCTAAGAAAAGCATATAGATCGAATCCCCGCATCAATGCATCTTTTTGTTGATCTGTTCCATGGAGGAGAATGCGTATGGATACATTATCGATCGAGTATTTGTGTCCATGTACACCTCAATTCCTAGCAGCTAGCTACCACGCTACTCTTAGATGGGGAGGTAAGAACAAATCATGCTCACGCATTATTGACCGAGCTAGTTCAGCACAACATCCAAAAGAAGTAGCATTTATAAATACACAGATCAATCAATCTGTTTATGGAAATACAGATGGAGGGAGACCATGGATGGAGTAGTTACCTGCTTGTTCTGTGGAGCAGATGGTGCAGTAGTGTTGTTGGTAGTGCTTGAGATCAAGTCCATGGATCCTTCCTTCCACCAAGCTGTGTATACCAAATTAATAAAGGATCGATGAGGCCACCAAAAAATTTAAACCAGGATCGATGGATCCAAGCAAATCAAACCCGTTGTGGAATACCTTATCAGCAAGGAGTTGAGGATAGAGTACGAACTGGCAACCTCCGATCTGTTCCCTCTTGTTGCTGGGGAGGAAGGAGGGAGAGTGAGAGAGATACAGCCTGTGAGAGATGCCTCCAATTATATAGAGAGAGGGATGGGCGGATGGTGTGAGGACCTGGATGTACTGTGGGCTGCTGGAGATGGAGCCACCGGTGAGGTGGAAACGGTAGGCTGATTTTCCGTGAAAGCAACCACGCGACATAGCGGCTAGATGATAATGCATGCACCACATGATGGTCCCTCCCTCGAGGGAGAGCCATGCATGTTTTGCAGCCCACCCATCGAGAAGCTTTCCAGCTGTCCTCTTCTGTTCGCATATGCAACAGAAACGGTGCAGACACTATCAATCCAGACACGGTTCACGTTGCCTCCATGCATCATCTTCGTTCACTGCAAGCTAGACAGCCCTTCTTCCTCCACTATGCCAGAAATGATTTGTGCTGGCACGTCAAAATTAGAGTATTGGTGGGCCTAATTACCACCCATCAACACAAAGGCTCCTAGGGCTAGCGGTTCAAAGCCGCCAGCACAGATGCATTTGTGCTGGCGGGTGACATAATATCAATTGGAAAGGACAAAAGTTTGTAACTAGTAAAAACAACTTTACCTTACATATGAAAATATATTTTTAATATGCATTAGACTACATATATATTGTTGTGTAGGCATTTCAAAATTTTTCAAAGTGATGTACTATTTTCTAAAATTTAAATGATTATAAGGATGTTTCTTGAAATTAATATATATTTGAACTAAACTTTTCACAAATAAGATTTACAAATTTCATAAAAATGATGTTAAAGACACATTTTCTATTTTAACTCAAATCATGAAAGAACATGAAAGATTCACAAGTTTGTTAGGCATATTTATCACTTCTATTAAAATTTTTAGTGAATATAAATTCTAATAATATCTAAACATTGTCTAAAAACTATATAAATTGGTATGGGATCATTTTATGAGTGCACAACCTTGACATAAAAGTTTTAGTATGTTAAAAGAAAATTGGACTATACATTGTTCACAAATGTATACTTCGCATACAACATTTCATATAACTCAAGTCAAGCTTTTAGCTTGTGAACTAACTTAGCAAATAAAATTATCATATATATCCTAATATAATTTTTACATGCATGAGAGTATATGTATACTCTTCTCTAGAAGTTTCAACAAATTTTGAATTGATTTACTTTGATTTAAAAATAAAAAGAGAAAAATAAAAATGTAGGTAGATCTGTACTGGCGGACGATTTTGTTATCCGCCAACATAGATACATCACCCGCCAGTACAAAGATCAAAAAAAATTCATGGATGAGAGCGCCAAACGAAAAAAAATAGCGTGAAGGAGCCTGTACCTCTCCATTTATCTCCCTCCGCTCTATCTCTTTCACGTTGTTCTCTCCTCCTCACCTTTCTCTCTCCCTTATCTCTTGAGGAGCAGGCGGTGGGCGAAGGTACCGGTGGGCGGGGGCTGCAGACGGCCGGCAGGAGCGATGACCGAGCGGTGGGCCCTCACTGTGCTCCTTGCCGCGGCCTACACGTAGCTACGCCGGAGGCCGCTGTACACCGAGGTCTACGCCCCGCACCGGCCCTACACGTAGCTCGAGCCCTAGCTCCCCATGGCATGGCGCCGCTCCGAGGATGACGTCCATGCCACCGCAAGGTTCATCCATATCTTCATCTTCAGGTCAGTCTTCGCGGCTTGTCAACGGAGGAGCCGCGATGGCGCGGACGTTGTTGCTGGCTGAGGGCGCAGGCGGGAGCTGGTGGGGGCATAGCCCAGTAGGGCAGCCTGCCGCGGGTGACTGGCAGTGGCAGGGCAACTGGTGGCGGCCGGCACTGGCGGGGGAAAGGCCCTGCGGTGCGGCCATCACCGGCAGCTCCTTCGGCCCTCGGGCGGCCTCTAGGCGGACGGCGGATGGAAAGGGATGACATGGGCGGCAGTGCGAAGCGACGCGAGCAACAGCGCTGGCGGGGGCGCGACCGCTACTACCAGCTTTTTTTTTGTTTTTCTAAAAATATCTTTGCTGGCGAGCAGCATAAGCACCCGTCAATACAAAAATTATCTATGCTGGTGGGTGGCTTAAGAGGGCCTCCAGCACAGAACCGTTTGTGCTGGCGGCAAGTGCCCGCTAGCGCAAATAGCCATTTCTGCTGGCTCAAGGTTGCTGGCGGGTGCGGTACCTGCCAGCACAAACCTCTTCTACCCACCAGCACAAAGTTTTTTTTGGCATAGTGCTCGTCCTTGTTGAATTATTACTTGGATTAGTATCCATCAGCGGATCCACAATCTAATTGAAAAAAGCTATATGTTAGGCGAGTCTTTTTGAAGCCTTCCACATTCAACTTTTTTTACCTGAGCTGGGCTCAAACTATGGTGAGAGTGATTTTGAGCTCAAGCGTTGTTGAGTATCTCTGGTGAGAAATTAGGGTTTAGAATTCGGGTTTTGGGATTTGGAGTTCGGAGTTTACAAAGTCTAGCTAGCTTAGAAGGAGGGCCGCAGGCGGTGGTCCAGCCTCATGGTGTTGGTGGTGGTGGAGGAGGAGGACATTTGGTAAGTGCGGTTGGGTGGGAGTGACGACACCGAGGATGGTTATGGCAGGAGGGGTTAGGAGGGAGCTGCCACGGCAGGGTAGAGTCTCACGAGTGCTTCGTGCTAGTCCATGCATTGACATGTAACTTTGAGACAACTTAGTAAACAACATGTACAACGGGTTGTCTTCAAAGTTGTCTCTTAGTAACTCTATAAATCCTTAATTTATGCAAATAAAAAAGGAATGTCGTGAGTCGCGTAGCAACTAACACCTCATACAGAGTTCTGTGCTCTGCAGCTGATGGATTTCGTGTTCAATACTAACCACATCAGGAATCCAGTAAATCAAACCGTGGTCGCAGGTTGCAAGCTTCTTCTGTGTGGCGAAATTCCAACATGTACGTATATATCAAGCTCATGTCCCTTCCAATCCATATTTCTGGACATATGCACAAAGTGAAGCTTGGTATAGCATTAATTCTAATATTATTGTAAGTTATACCATCTCACCTTCAGAATGGACAATCTGAGGGTGGCTGATGTTTTGGAACCTCATGAAGTGAGAATATGCAACGATTTCCCACAGTGGTAATGATGATTGGTTGATCTGGTTGCTCAGAAAGTATGACCACTACCGTGAATTCATTTTATAAAGCTCTGAAGCAACAGAAGTTGAGTTCCCATACAAATTTATAGGAACATTTAAAATTCTCCTAAATTTTACTCTAGTCTGCGGTTTTGTTGTTTGGACTTGCAAGCACTTTCCAGTTTTATTAATACATCGCGGCAGAGAACTGGACTATTTGATTGACCAGGTGACCACCAACAGGGACCGGGTAGCACGGCTGGTCCAGTTCTGTTTGGAGATCCTTGCAAGAATACTTTTGGGATTTTTCAACATCCTGAGTTTGTACTTGTTTCACGTTTTTATCATACAAAAAGTATGGCAGGCTTTTAATTCCTTCCAGCACACAAACTTTCATGAGATTTCTGTAAAAGAACTAGATATATCTACAGATGTTTCTCCACTCTGCTCTCCCAAACTTCACACTAGACAAGCAAAGGGCAACTGCAAGTCTGGCGCCTTAGTGGATTATATTGAGATGGAACAATTTGTTTCATAGAAAGCCTTTTAGAACTCTGCAAGTCAATTGTCTTGCTAGTCTGGCGCACACACCCATCTTTAAATGCTATTTTAATTTGTTATTGGCATGAATTACACAATATCTGAACAGTACCTCAGATTAGGTTCTTGATCTGTCAAAAAAAAAATAATTGGGCTAAGATATAGTGATATACCCGTGCCAAGCTGACTGATCTCGTGCCAAGTTGTTACTAGGTGATGACAACTCCATGGTCAGTACTAGCATGCATGGAACACTTGGGGTATGTGGCACCAGGTATTAGAATTTTTTTTATCTATAGCTAAACCCTTGATAGTATATGTCAGCAATATAGTCGTGCTTACATTGTACTTTCTGAAATACTGAGCAGAGTATGGATATTTTGGAAAGGCTTCGCGAAAGACCGATGTGTTCAGCTTTTGGAATAATGATCCTTGAAGTATTCAGTGGAAAGAGACCCACAAGTCCTATGTTCATCGGGGATCTGAGCATCAGGGGGTGGGTCCATCAATCATTTCCATCAGAGCTAATCCGTGTTCTGGATGAGCAGCTAACGCAGGATGTTTCTGCTGCGCGCGACTTGAACGGCTTTCTTCTACCAATATCTGAGCTGGGTTTGCTCTGCTTAAGTGATTCACCTGACCGAAGGATGTCGATGCGCGATGTTGTCAATGCACTAAAGAAGATTCGGCATCAGCAACACCGCAGAGAGTTGCCCAGGGACTACCTGTTACCCTTTGATACGTGTGCTCTGCTTGTTTCTTCAGTGCAAGAACATCACCAGCTTTTTATTAATCTTCTTTTTTCATTAGTTATTTGTCTCCATAGCCTTCGCTGTGCTTCCCATGACTTGTGAACAATTACTGTCATATGTGTAATATACAGTGTTATGCACCGTGAAATGAAGAGCTTGGTCTTCACTTCAGATGCTTGCTCTTTCGTATAGCACCTTCCCTGTGAAGGCCTTTTGCCATGCCCATTAGGATCAGACAGCATATTATGATTGAACGACCGTAGTGAAAATGTGAAATCAATACAAACGGCGACGAACTTTTCTCTAGGCAGGGGAAGCGACAACATCTGGTGCGCAGTGCCTGGCAGCGTGGGAAAAGCTTTGTGTTCCGAAAGAACATGGTGGTAGATCTCGGTGTCAAGGATCTGCCGGTCTTGAACGAATGTCTGCCCATGAAGCTACTCCACCGCATACATCACCCTGCAGGCTCATCCTGGGCGCTATGGATCAATGCGCAAGTCGACATTTGCGTCGCTCGGAGGCACTTCTCACTTGGACAGCTTTAGGAAACTTCTCCCGGTCTACAGAGCCATCACCACTACCGCTGTCGGGGGACGGCACATCAACTTCTTTCTGGCATGACAACTGGCTGCCGCTCTTCCAAGCCTGAAGCCTCCGTTGCTGCAGTTCTGGCCGGATCGCTGCGACAGCACTTTGCGCCACGGCTGTCACGGGTTGCTGCGGCACTCCAGGAACTGCTCGAGAGCTTTGCACTTTCAGATGTGCAGGATTCAAGAACCTGTCCTCTTGCAGCATCAGACGGCGTTCTAAGGGCAGGCCCGCTCTACCGGGTCACCATGACCGCGCGCGCAGGGGGACAGTTCGTTCTACAAGTTCGTCTGGCGCAACCATGCAGCGATGCGGCCAGTGCAGCCCTCGCGGATCCAGAGAGGCACAATGGGCAACGTGGAAGCGGAGGCTGCTGGAGAAACTAGGGCGAAGAACCAGGCAATTCACATTCTCACATGCAGCGATCGATCTGTCAGTGATCACAATCCACAAGTGACAAGTGGTAGTTCTTCCTTCATCCTCTCCGTGCCGGTGTCGCAGCAGTTCTGGTTCCTGTCCGAACCACATCTGTAGGATCTGGAACCAAATACACAGCTTATTCTCCATGTTAAGATGCCCACTGCAGGTCTAGGTGTCGTAATGACTTCCATGCTTGCTACCAGCTGGAGTAATGATCAAACGAAATGCAAGATTATCCCATCTAAATGCAGAGTTGTATATGTGATTTACACAAGTAATTAATTATTCTTCCTGTTGGCCGTGATATACATCTAGTCCTGTTTCTGTTGATGTTTCTTTTCTTGCTATGGGATTAAACCCCAGCTGCTTGTGTTGTCTTATCATGAAAAATTAGTGGTGATTGGATCCAGTATACTTGTAGTTACTGCCGATCTACTAGTACTGTTATGAATATGAAAACAGAGGAACAGAGCAAAGCATAGCACTATATATTTTCTGTTTTAGTTGTGAAAAATTCAGAGATACATTCTTATTTATATTGGTACAGTGTCAGTAAAATCTAGCAGCAAGATCTTCAAAGATTCATCCAGTAGCTCCACACTTGTATCAACACCAGCTTAGTGCCTAAGTTGTTGCACAAGTTTCAGAGATATGCCTCAATCTTTTCCGAGCACAAATTCCTGGAGCTCTCTACAAGCAATAACAATTGATTTGACCGAGTATAGAATGAAGCCATGGAATCATTCCACTGCTAGCACCCAAAGGCCAGTATCCTTGGCATCATCGACACCATCTTGTATTCCAGCCACATTCCCAGCTTAATAAGCAGACTTGTGACTTTTCCTTGATTTCGAAGTAACTTGGTCCATGAGATATCAGTGGCACGTCCTACTCGCCTCGCTAAAAACCTCGCCGGCTTCGATCATAATTCATAACCGGTTGGAATGATTCTTTGAGGAGATGCAGATCAAGGAGGACGAAAAATAAAGGTAGTCGAGAGAAAGTATATCATCTGAACAAACAAGTTTATGGCTCCACACCTGCGTGAGTTAGAATACAGAGGTAAACAAGCATGCTCTCCAATGCCCACTCCAAGCAAGTCGTTCAGTGTTGTTGTTTGCCATCTCTTCCTGTCCAAACTCAAATCCAACTAAATGCCAATGGCAGCCACACTGACGATTGGTTTTTGGTTCATCTCCCCTTCAACGAATGTTTCCTGAGGGTACAATGGTTGACTGACTTCAATCCTGCAACTAACAGCAGTAAACTTTGCACAGATATATGATGTACGTTGTACTATACAGTCTCAAGTCTTCAGTAAGAATCTGACAGTGTGTTTGGAGGGGGCTTGGAGAGAATTCAATTTCGTAGAACAGTGTGAGGTGACAATTGCAGGCTCTTGATTCCGGAATCCTCTTGCAGCAGGATTGTGCAACTATTTCTTTCACTGAGAATCACAAGCTGATCTTGCGCACAGAGAGCAGGTTAGTGGAGGAAGTAGTGCCGATTCTGCATCGAAGCTGAATGAGCTGCAGAGCTGGTGAAGCTGCCCAACCCCGACGGCGGCGGCGAACGGTGTTTCCCTTCCAGCGGAGGTGGAGGACGGGGGAGCACGCGACGGCGGCGGGCGGCGGACGGCCGGAGGAGAAGCCTATCCGACCCAGGGGTTTCTTTGCAAATAATCGGTAATCGCGATCCAAACTAAGGGGCTATTAGTAAAATATAGGGGGCTAAATACATATGTTCGGATCGTGATTATTAATCGCAATCCAAACTAGGGATCCATTCGTAAGTTACCGGGGCTATGTGCAGATAGGCCAGGGGGTTATGCAAATACTGTGCCTGGCCTGCCGGCGCGCTGCCGCCGGCGGGGGTCGATCGTGCTGCCGCCGCCGGCCTCCGATAGTCCCTCCGCCGTGCTTCCAGCCGCTTCCCTCCGTCGCGTTCCTCCGGATACCCCCGCGCCGACGCGGCCTCTGCCCAGGCCAAGCTACGAATACCGGATCTAGCTCGCCGCCGCAATGTCAAAGCCCCCCTGTGCCTCGCCGTCGCCGGCTGCCCTGGGGCTCAAGCGCACGCGCGGAGGTTGGCGCGCGCGGCCGTGGACTGGGGCGGCAACCAAATTCTGGTCCTCCTCTTCTCAGGCTGTCAGGCTGCTGGCTCGGTGCCTCTCATTCTATCTGAAAAGGTATCAATCCCTTCCTCTGATAACTCCATTACCATACGAAGGCCATCGTCTCCGATTGCGTGTTCTCTCTCTCAGTAATTAGTGCCGCCGGTTGGCATGTTTTCAGCATGGCGGCCGGCGGCTGCGCACTGCACACCATTTGTTCGATGCTTTACCCACTAGGGGCACTGATGAGCAATTTTGACTGATGGTGTGAGTTTGTGAAAATAGTCTCTAGTGTAATCTATAATGAAGAGGGAGATGCACTTGTTTGGCAATATGATAGTAAAGGCAGTATACTACTGAGTCTCCGTATGTTGTGATTAATTTTCGAGGTGTAAAACCATTCTATATTCCAGCTGTGTGGAAGGTTAAGATCCCTCCTAGGATTCAAGTTTTCCTTTGGTTGCTCTCGCATAATAAGCTCATGATTGTTGATAACTTGCTGAAGAATGTCAATTCTGTGCAGAAAATGAAAGCATCCACCATCTCTTTTTTGATTGCGGAGTGGCTAGGAGAATCTGGTATTATGTCTACTGTTTTTCTGGAATACATATTGAGAGCTATTTGGATATGGCTAGTAAATGGACTGTTGGAAGAAATATGACCTGATTAACAGCATCTCTGCAGGAGTATGCTGGGGCATATGGTTAACTCGAAATGATATGGTTTTTCATAAACAGGACTGAAGGGACTTGAAGATGGTGCTGTGGCGAGTATGGAAGTGTGTCACTATGTGGAAACCGATGCACCAGGGATCCTTAGAAGAGAGTACAGGCCAATGGTGCAGCTACTTGGAGGAGGTGCTTAGGACCCCGTTTGGAGGTCGGCTGTTCGTGAAGAGGTTCAATATGGGGGCGCCAGGTATGAATGACTGAAAAGGAAGAAGCGGCGTCCAGTCTCTCGATGGAAAAAATGAAAAGCATAGCTTTGGTTTTTTTTCCAGCATGCTGGAGACACTATAACTCCGCCTATGTTGTCTCAACATAGCAGGTCCCAAGCCCTGGTAAAGGAGGAGGGTTGTGATAGGCTTGGCGAGCCAACGTTAAACCTAGCCATTCTAATGGAGATGAAACCCAAGTGGTGCCCGAACCCTGATTTGTGGCTTTTGTTGGGTTTAAACTCTAGCCTACCCCAACTTGCTTGGGACTGAAAGGCTATGTTGTTGTATGCTGGAGACACTATCTTGCTACCTTTGTTTAGATGTTTTTCTGTTACTCCCCGGATGTGCCGTGAAGCCCTGCGACAGCTGTGGTGCTGGCCTTTCTGTTGGTTTTGGCCATGTAAACGCGCTGTGCGCTGATAACTGAAACGCTATTGTGCCTTGTCTTCTAATGGAAATGGGGCAGGGCTGTTTTGCCTGTCTGTCTAAAACATGAGCAATTTTGACTTGCACTTGGGGTAAAAACCTGACCTTTGCCCTCCAAAACAAATAGCAGTTAGAAATCTAACAAATGGAGTGTAAATGTAAATAGTTCACAACGAAATATGCTAAATTGATGTTTTCAGATGACTCATGGCACTTTATTTGCAAATCTAACAAAGCGTATCCAAGACTGCTTTACTGATACTTTAAATTACCAGGAACCAAACTTATTTCTTGTTTGTTAACTGCTGCAGTGTTCTGTGTATTTCTGGGTCCTGTACTAATGAACTACAAATTGGCGAAACATGCGGCCAGAAAAGAAAAGCACATGCTACAAAATTGCTCTGAAAACATGGAACTTTTGTTCAACGTTGGAAGTTGGAACATACCAGTGTTTATCCATCCTGATAGCCAAATCAATGTCGGGTTCATTGGACAAAAATGACAAATGGAACAACGTTTATTCCTAATTAAGAGCTAAGATTCAAGTCCTTCCCCGTAAAGTATTTCTGTATTTTTTTAGGGCACACATGGCACTTGTTTTTTTCATGCATTTTTCCATAGTGTCAGTGACATGCTTATCCATTGCAGCTGCTTCTTCTCCAGGTGTGAGCAAGGGCAACAGAAGCTATGTTGATCTTTCTGCCCAGCTGATGTCTCATGCAGCAAGTGTACAGAGAATGTTACTGCCATGGAGACACCAGGTGCGCCCTTCCATGGATCACTCACTCCTCACCTCTGTTGCTTCTCTTTCCTATTTTTCCTCAATGTCACCAATGCCAATAATCATGGGTTCAATCCTAGATGAAAGATGATGTGAGAGGATCGTTCAATCTTAACTTTTTTTAATCTTTGCAATGATTGGCTGTCTGGTAGCATGCCTACCACTGTAGGAAACTGCATAAGACTTTAAGCTCTTCTCCTAAAGTCTAACAATGTATCTGGTCCAGTCCCAGAAAAGCTGCAGAAGCATGCCTACCACTGCAGGAACTACACCTTATCTGGACAGATCCCTGTTAACTGAAGTTTCAGTCTTCCTGGCCTCTAAATTATCTCAATCATAGAGAGCAGTTTAACAGGTCAAATTTGCATTGAGCCTCGCTGCTTCTTGGTACCCCAATGTTCTTGACCAGCTGGCTAGTAATCTGATTGAGTGTTTCATGTCAACTCAGGTGGGCAAGCTGACTTATCTTGAGCATGGATTAGGATTCTTGGTTCAATGCGTGCTACACTTATCAAAATACAAATATTAATATCTTGTCACTACCCTTTCCCAGAAATCTATGGTACCCCGGATTCCAGTACCTAAATAATGAGTTTAGAAACAAAGAGGAAAAGGTACTAACAGAAAACTGCCACCACCATTCTTCTTGCTTTTGTGAAATGTTTTCACATGCGTGTCGATCAGTGATTGAACACCCTCTTGTACAGCATTGGTGATGCAAGCTGATGTTTGCAATGTCTCATCCTTCGAATTGCACAACAGACATTTGCTATGATGTGGCTATCCCATGTGCTGGAGCCTCTTGGTGTCCCAGCAACTATTACAGATTGCCAACCATATTCTGAGTTTCTGTCTCTGACCATCGTTATCATGAGCATGGCGAACATTGTTTCTTCTTGTGGTTTCACTGGACTAATGCACAGAACATATTTCTTGTTTGGTCATTGTTGCATTATCGTGCTTATCATTGAATCTTTTAGTAATTTAATAATACACTACTAATTGGAGTTCAAAGCAGCCAGAGGTGAAAACTGAAAAGCGCATGGTACAAGTTGCTTACATCAGTGCTTTATCAGGACCTACCATGCCAGTCAACGAGAACATGTTGAAAGCCTACAGTAAGTCAATCTCTTTACATGTCTTCTCTTCAATATGTCCTATGCAACCAGTAAATTTGGCATTAATGTAATTATGGTTGACAGGCAACAAGGTATTTTTTCCCTATTGCTTTATTTCTTGTAGACACTTTTTTTTTGGGCTGCTTAAATTTACTTACATTTTTAATTGAAGGAGTAATTAGGATGGACGTTATGTTTATACTTATTTCAGGCAATGTGTTAAAAAGCGCTTGGCACTAGGTGGGAGACTGACATGTAGGGCCTAGCTAGACAATTTTTTTAAACAAAGGGTGCCAGATCAGAAGCCAAAGTCCTCCAGGGACCAAACAATTATTAAAGTGTTGATTCAGCAAACATTGGATGAATTCAATGAAGGCAGTTTATTAATGCTACACAGGTTGACAATGGCAGTCAAAAGCAGCATCATGGCAGCGACATGGCAGTCAAGGATAACATATTAAAGGCCTGTATGAAGTTCAAGGAAATCATTATAGACAGGTATGTTTAACTAACGCGCATAATTAACAATACTGCTCGTTATCTATTTGTATCAACTACACTGCTACATAACACTCACTGCATTTGTATGCCTCAGTGACTACTGACAAGATTGACATGTTCGCACCAATGGCCGCTGCAAGCAACTCGATTGCGCTGGTATTGCTGCTGGCCATCTTGTTGTCAACCCTAGTAGCAGCTGGTGCTGCTTCTCACCAAAGCTCAAATCTGAGTCAAACCATCAGTGGCAGAGACACCGACCTTGCTGCGCTGCTGGCTTTCAAAGGCCAGCTCTCGGATCCTCTAGGCGTCCTTGCTGGTAGCTGGAATACCAATGTATCCTTTTGTCATTGGGCTGGCGTCTCATGCAGCCGTGGCGGGCAGCGTGTCTCTGCTCTATCTTTGCCGGATGTGCCCCTCCATGGAGAGCTCACCTCTCACCTTGGTAACCTTTCTTTCCTCTCCTTGCTTGACCTCACAAACACCAGCCTTACTGGCTCAATCCCTAATGATCTTGGTAGGCTACGTCGTCTTAGGATTCTAAATCTCTCTGGAAATGGCCTCTCAGGGGCCATTCCTTGTAGCATAGGAAACCTCTCACGACTTGAGCTTCTTGACCTAGGTTCCAACATCCTCTTTGGGCAGATATTGCCAGAGTTGATGCTGAACCTGCGCAGCCTTCGCAACCTTTCTCTGAAAGGGAATGAGCTGAGTGGAAATATACCGCCATATCTGTTTAATAGAACACCTTCCCTGAGATACATAAGCTTGGAAAACAACAGCCTATCAGGTCCTGTACCACACAGTGTGGCCACCCTGCCCATGCTTGAGTACTTGAACATGCAACGTAACCAGCTCTCTGGTACACTGCCCCCAACCATATACAACATGTCTCGGTTGCAAATCATAATACTTCAACACAACAATCTAACTGGACCAATTCCAAATAATCAAAGTTTCAGCCTTCCAATGCTACAGATACTTGGACTATCGGTTAACAACTTCAAAGGTCAGATTCCATCAGGGCTAGCAGCATGCCAATCTCTACAAATTATTGCCTTATCTTATAATTTTTTTGTGGATGTTGTGCCAACATGGTTGGCTCAACTACCACACCTCACCAAACTTTCGATGGGTGCAAATCACCTTGTTGGCCCTATTCCAGCTGTTCTTAGCAATCTCACTGGTCTTACTCTACTAGACCTTGGTTCCGACAACCTGACAGGTGACATTCCAACAGAATTAGGCCTCATGCAAAAACTTTCTTATCTGCAAATCATAGACAGCATGCTGACAGGTCCGATTCCATCTTCTCTTGGAAATTTATCTGAACTGTCTTTCCTAGATCTGCAAAGAAATCAATTGTCTGGCTCAGTACCAACGACACTAGGGAACATCCCAGCTCTGAATGTGCTTGCTCTGTCAGATAACAAATTAGAGGGGAACCTGGAATTCTTTTTGTCTCTTTCTAACTGTAGGCTACTCCGGATCCTTGACATAGCTAATAATGCTTTCACAGGGAGACTATTAGACCATGTGGGAAACCTTTCTACACAATTACGTACGTTTACTGCAAGTCACAACAAGTTAACAGGCAAGCTTCCATCAACGTTGTCGAACTTAAGCAGTCTTAGCTGGCTCTCTCTTCCCAACAACCTATTCACAGGTGTTATCCCTGAATCTATCACACAGATGCAAAACCTAGCATGGCTTGATGTTTCCAAAAATGAGATTTCAGGGCCTATCCCGACACGAATTGATAGTCTCAAAAGCTTACAAAGGCTGTTTCTTGACACAAACAAACTATCTGGCTCCATACCAGCTAGCATTGGCAACATTAGTAAGCTGGAAATCATCTGGCTGTTCGATAACCAGTTAGATTCAACTGTACCGGTAAGCTTGTTCCACCTTGACAAACTTGTCCAACTAGTTATGTATAACAATTCCTTTACTGGTGTGCTACCTTCTGATGTTGGCCATTTCAAACAACTAGCTGAAATGGATTTCTCTTCCAACTTTTTGCATGGAAGCATCCCAGAATCATTTGGGCAACTCAGGATGCTCACGTACCTAAACCTGTCACACAACTTTTTTGAGGACTCGATCCCAGACACATTCAAACATTTGACTGGCTTAGCATCATTGGACCTCTCCTCTAACAATCTCTCTGGTGCCATTCCCAAGTTCATTGCCAATTTCACTTACATGACAACCTTGAATCTCTCCTTCAATAAACTAGAAGGAATCATACCAGATGGAGGTGTTTTCTCAAACATCAGCGTGCAATCTTTGATCGGAAATACCGGGCTATGTGGTGCTCCCCGTCTAGGATTTTTGCCATGCCCTGAGAAGTCAAAATCAAATAGTAGACACTTTCTGAAATTTCTACTCCCTGCTGTCACTGTTGCTTTTGGTTCTATTGTTCTGTGCATTTGCCTAACAGTAAGGACACTAAAAAAGGGACAGGTTCAAACATTGAACATTGATCAGGGTGATATCATGAGCCTTAGATTAGTGTCCTATCACGACCTTGTTCATGCCACGGATAACTTTAGCAGCAACAACCTGTTGGGGACTGGGAGCTTTGGAAAAGTATTCAAGGGCCAACTAAGCACTGGTTTGGTGGTTGCAATTAAAGTTCTAGACATGAGGCTGGAGCAAGCCATTAGAAGCTTCGATGCAGAGTGCCGTGTGCTTCGCATGGCTCGGCACCGCAACCTGATAAGGATACTAAGCACCTGCTCCAACCTAGACTTCAGAGCACTTGTCCTCCAGTATATGCCCAATGGCAGCTTAGAGAAGCTCTTACACTCTGAAGGTAGAAGGCACTTGGGGTTCCTTAAGATGTTAGAGATCATGCTAGATGTGTCGACGGCAATGGAGTATTTGCACCATGAGCATCACGAGGTTGTCCTGCACTGTGACTTGAAGCCTAGCAATGTTCTATTTGACAGCGACATGACAGCACATGTGGCTGACTTTGGCATCGCAAAGTTGCTACTGGGTCAGGACAGCTCCATGATCACTGCTAGTATGCCTGGAACTCTTGGGTACATGGCACCAGGTACTACCACTTGTGTACTATAGGCAAAACCTTGATGGTATATACCATCAATACAATTCTTTCTGGTTCATCAATTGTGCTAAGATTTTGTTTTCTGAATTTCTCGAGCAGAGTATGGATCGTTTGGGAAGGCATCACGCAAGAGCGATGTGTTCAGCTTTGGGATCATGCTTCTTGAAGTATTCACAGGAAAGAAACCCACGGATCCCATGTTTGTAGGAGACCTGAGCATAAGGCAGTGGGTTCATCAAGCATTTCCGTCAGAGATTGTCCACGTTTTGGACGACCAGCTCCTACAAGATGCTTCTGCTACGCCCTGTGACCTGAATCACCTACTTGCTACAGTATTTGAGCTGGGTTTGATCTGCTCGAGTGAATCACCTGACCAAAGGATGTCAATGAGCGATGTGGTGGTGACGCTGAAAAAGATTATAAAGGATTACGCCAAATCGGCATCAGCCACAACGCAGAGTGCAGCCTAGTGATTACCAATTACCCTTTTATTTGTACGCACCTGCTCTGTTCACGTCTGCAATAGAAAAATAGCATCGGCAATCTTTCATCTATTTATTTTTCACTAGTTGTTTGTCTCTGGTGATTTCTGAACACAAACCACCATATGTGAAACTAAGTTTGTGTAATGTGAAATGGAGTTCCTTTTCAGAACGAGCTGTGAAATGGAGTCCAGTGTCCCCTTCATATGCTGTCTCCTTGAAACACCGGTATGAAGAACAAATTTGTCAGAGATCAAGGCAAAGAGACCGCCGCCGCGTTCTGCCCCTGTGCAAGAAGGTATGTGGTGGTGACACTGAAGAAGATTAAAAATGATTACTCCAAGCTGACATTAGCTGCCCAGTGATTACCAATTACCCCCTTGTGTTTGTAGACATCTGCTCTGTTAACTTCTGCAAGAGATGAATAGCATCAGCCATCTCTTATTTCATTTTTCTACTAGTTACTAGTTATTTGTATCCTACATATGATTTCTGAACACAAACCGCCATATGTAATATAAGTTTGTTCTGTTGCAGATTCTTTTTTTTGACGAAGAACTGTCAAATGGAGTTCAGCATTCACTTCGTATGCTCTGTCGTTCCAGTGGAGTGTGGCACGAAGAACTGTCAAATGGAGTAGCAATTGTCGGAGATCAGGGCAGAGAGACTACCGCCGGGGTCGTCGTTGTCGCACAGGCTCCGGCCGCCGTGCAGGAGGATACAGCGTGCACCCTCGCGGCGAGGCACGGACCAAGCCGCCACGAGCCCACGGCCGGTCAACCGCCGCTGAAGTCAAGCGCGGTGCTGCTCGCTCGGCTCGCCGGCTATGCTGATGATTCGAGCGCGCCTGCCACTGAATAATTGAGCAAATTGTTTGCCCTGGACTTGATTGGGGTCGGAGCTTCACGATTCTGACCGGCGGTGGCGGCGGCGGACGTCGATGACAGACCGGAGCCGGAAGCGCCGATCCAAACCAAAGTAGGGGCCCATATGTAAATATTTGGATCGCGATCAATAATCACGATCCAATTTAGCGGGGTATTTGTAAACTTGAGGGGGTTATATGAAAATAATCGGATCGCGATTAATAATCGCGATCCAGATTAGGGTGGTATATGTAAAGTGCAGGGGCTAAATTCAGAATAACTAGATAGCGAACCGGGGCCTCTTCCGCAAAGCATTCGGGTTCGGCGGACATGGCATCCGGCGGCGGCGCGCTGCCGCCCACCGGCCACCGCTGACCTTGCCTCCATGCGCCCCGAGCTCCCCTCCATAGATATCATGCCACCACCTCCTTGTCCGCCGCGCTTCCCGCACCCACAATTACGTCTCCCACGGAGATGAAAGAGGCTCCCTCGGCAGCGGCACCGGTCGCCCAGTGGCCAGAGACGGTGAGGGCCGTGGCAATTTCTGCTACTCCTCTTCTAAGGCTGCCTGCTGGGTTCGTCCCCTTCGATCTGAGAATGACAAGGTATGGGGTATCTTTTCCTCTGATAACTCTAGCCTGCACAGCACACCATGTGTTCGAAGTTTTACCCACAAGGACCACTGATGTGATGAGGACTGCCGACTTGTTATTGGCACAAATGCTTGGTCCGTTGCCGTTGCACACAGTATAACGCACATTCTATCAGTTTGAAACGAATGAAATTCAAGCAAACTGAACCATTCATATTATGTTTCCTGTTTGGTTGCAAATTTTGGGATGACTTTTCCTCCTCTTCGATTCACAAATCTTGTATGTGTTATTAAGCTTATCTCAATGATGATTCAGGCCAGCAATTCGCCAGCCGTAGTTCCTCTCAATAAAAGAACTATTTATGCCTCTCCACTTACTCCCCAAACCTCACATGATGGTGCAGTTTGCATCCAACAATTGAAAAGTAGTCTATATGGTTGCCTCACTAATTTAAAATAACCATTCAATTTGTAATGTGCAAGTGCATTGATGCCTGCCTCAACTTTATTCGTCTTTTTAAATGATAAAATTTATTCATTTGTATGCGTATAAAACAGAGTATGAATGTTCCCATGTATCTTTCACAGCTGCACAACTTTGTTTCTTCACAACGATTCTATGTGAAATCATGTTGTGCATATAACGATCTCTTGAAACGATAATTTAGTGATGAATGGTGATTGGACTAATTATACCAATACTCCTTGTTGCATCTCCTAAATTCAGAAAAACGCCTTCATGGGGATCTCAACTTCCTAGCAGTTATTTGGTTGATGAAGAGGCAATAAAAAAAATATGGGAACTTTGGATTGACCGCTTGAGAGACAAATCTAAAAGATTATTTGACAATATGGAAACATCATCTACTGCTAGTGCATGTTACATTGTTATAGTCCACCTTATAGATTTTTTTGGTTGAAAACACTTTGTTTTAAATTAAATAGTGCATATCGAAGCTCATATTTACAGTGTTTCACTATCTTTTCACAAAAAAAATACCATCTTATTATGAAGCATGGAACTTAATTTTTGTTCCTTCATTGTTGCAGTGTGCTTACCAATTGTTCAACCTTATGCCAGAAGTGGAAAGCACGTGATTGAAGTTACTTAGGAAGCATGGACCTTCTTCAATATTAAAAGTTACTTAGACAGCATGGAACCTTCTTCAACATTCAATCAGGGCGCGCATGTTGCAGCTTCAAACATACTAGGGCCTATCCATCCCAAAGCAAAATCAATGTCTGGTTCATTGGATACAAGTGGCTAATCAATGTATCTGGTTCATTCCCGTAAAGTAATGCTCTATTCCAAGGATTTCAGTTCAGTCATATTCCCTGAATGCCTGGTGGTTCAGAGGACAGGGGAGGGGGTCGCTCTGTCTGAGGATATTTGGCCCGTTGATGCAGCAAACAGAAGTGGCCAATACACATGTTAAACCATAGGCAATGACATGCCCTGGTAATGTTATTCCAGTCAATAGTAACAGATTGAAAAACCTACAGAAATTACAACTGTTACAGGCAGCTACCTACAAAAAGATCGACACTGCTGGCGAGATTGACATGCTCCCTCCAATGGGAGTGCTGCTGCAAGTTCAGGTCAATATTGTTGGCCTTCAGTTTCCACCACCTTGCACTGAACGAGCTAGTAACCTGTGGAGACTATCAGACTAGGATCTGAATTTGTATGCATGGAAATTCATCACAAAATGATCCAGCAATATGAATTAAGGATGCGCCAAATTGGGGCATCGGCCTCCTTCTTGCCACTGGATTGAGAGATTAGAGGAGCTTGCGCTAACAAGTAGATGCATTCAGATGAGCCAAATTAAGAATGCACAACAGCCAGTGAATTTGGATGAGCTAATTCAACAATTCAGCCACAGAAAAATTGGATCTTCTCGTCAAAGTTTTAGAAAAGTACATATTGGCATGAGATGCATCACACTACAGGTTAAACTTTTCTATTTTGCAGCTTAAGGTGCAGGTTAAAGCTCAAGGGATTGTCATGGGATTCTTTGACAAGGGATTATCTTATTTCAAGGGATCATGTTTAGTCCAGTTCTTCAGCTCTTAACTAAAGCCTGAAATGAATACGATTCCTTCCATCTAAAATCATCTATGGTCAAGAAAATTTGCATCGCTGCAGAATTTTAGTTCAGTTCAGCATCACATGACATGATAGGGCAGTAATAACCTGTTAATTTAGTATTAGAATACCTCCAATGTTGCAGATGGCAAACATATAAAATTAGACACTTCTTTTATTTAGTGGGCCCACTCGTCAGAACCACTCCATAAGTCAAGCATTTTCCCCAACAGCTGCCGCCTTGCCGGGTGATGCAAAAACATGAACGAAAATACTTAACCAAACAGATACATCGTACCAAAGGCACCACAAATCGACACGTGCATATCATGGTAACATAATTCCACAAAAATACATGAAAGCATCGCACAAGAGGCAATACATTTGGATGATAATGATAATATTAGTTGAACTCCATCCAAAACAAATTCTCAATACACAATAACAGGAATCTTCCCGGACAAGACCATCACACACAAACTTCCCCCTTCTTCCTCTAAACCTACATAATTTATTCTATCCAGCCTCACCTCACAGCACATACATTACAACAGGATCTGAAGGACTATTACCGTCCTACCGCTTCTTCAACCTCCGGGTGTCAAAACTCGAATCCAGGACAAAAATCAAGCCGCAAAAGCCCCCTCAACACAAGCTTTACAACCGACCATCGAAATGAGACACGGACAAAGGAAAACAGCAAAGACAGAGACTTAGCTTCAAGCACTACATTGTCAGCCTAGCAACAACACCAGCTACTGTCCCTAACTAGGAATTTCAGAAGTGGAAATCCTATTCCTAACTAGGAACCTCTTGTGTGCTTCAAAGTCCTCAAGACGCTCTCAATAATGGACATCTGCAAGATAAGACTGCAGCGGGTAGTAACCAGAAGAAAAAAGGGGATGACGCCATTCACCTTGTACTGTCGCTGTATAACAGCTCCTACCAAAAATGTATACCTAAAGACAAAACTAGAGTAAAAGTTGGCCAAGATTTGGCAAACCCTACTAGGGAGCGACTACCACTTTAATCCCAGGCGCTTGGAGCCCCAGCTCCACCATAGCCACCACCACCGTATGAAGAGGAACCACCACCACTGCTGCCTCCACCGTAGTAGTCACCACCACCTCCACGAGAACCCCCTTTGCTGAATGAGGAAGAGTCATTGCGGAAGTCACGGCCACCGAAGCGGTTCCCACCCCCAGACCGTCTGTTCCTCCCCCCACCACCACCGTAAGAAGGGCGAGCTGCATAGCGTGAGAGCCATGCAGGTACCTCCTGGTTGGATTCTTGCATTAGTTCAGCAAGAGATTTTGCTAACGATGAGTTATTATCATTGAAGAAGGCTGTTGCAAGGCCGCTCTTTCCTGCTCTCCCAGTCCGTCCAATCCTGTGTACATAGTCGTCAATATCATTGGGCAGATCGAAGTTCACAACATGAGCAACATGAGGAATGTCGAGGCCCCGAGCTGCCACATCTGTAGCAACCAAAATAGGAGTTTGCCCACTCTTGAATGATCTCAAAGCATATTCTCTTTCCTGTCAGAAACAGTATATCAATGCATTAGGAATAGAAAAACCACTGCTAGCACTCACTGTTTGAAACAAGCATATAAAAAATACAGCAGTGTTGGAACTTGGATATGGATATATGAGCAAACAAAGAGTAGGCAACTATAAGTGTGTGGCTGTGTGCAACCTAATAGCAATATCTGCAAATAGCAAGATCCTATTTAGAGCTTGCCAGACACCATTAGACCAGGTAGCAACAGTAACTGGTTAATATTCATTCATGGCGCTAACTGCCCAGTGGTTGCAACGAAAAAAGTATAATAAATGCTCTGAGCAAAATTAGCTGTTCTGAAGGGAGTTCAGACAAAAAGAAACCTGCTGATTTCTATCTCCATGGATAGAAGTAGCTGGAAACCCATTCATACACAACCAGCTTTCCAATGAATCAGCACCCCTTTTGGTTTCCACAAAGACAAGTGTGAGATTTTGCTGCAGCAGCAGAACAAAAATGAGTACAAATAAAATAAATATATCAGGATAGTTGAGTTGATTTGATAGCATGGTCAAAAAAATAGTGATCAAACAAATACCTTTCCAGTATCTCTTTGTGCATGAAGAAGGTCCATCAGGTGACTTCTTTTATCTGCCTCCTGCACAAATTCAATTCTCTGGACAATCAATTCAGTACTTGACCCAACTCTTCCAACAGCCAGGAAGATGTAGTTCTCCAGGAAGTCTGATGCCATTCTCTGTATTCATTAGAGTAACATCCATATCATTAAGAATGCAAAACTGGAACAACTTTGGCATTAAAATAATTAGAAAACATACAAGGTCAAATATTAAGTGCACATACTATTGATCAGCATGGCAAGCAACTGGATAAAGTTAAGTCACAGATGATCATCGCCAAAGAGAAGCTCAAACAAGGTAAAAAAAGATGTTTGTAGAAGAAAACTGGAGTTTGGAACAAGTAATGGCTAGCAAAGGACAACCCAATGTCCATACTATTTTCTTCATTTCAAGTTTTCATGCATAACATAAGCTGAGTGCAGACAAAGACGAAAGGAATATATATACAACGGCAAGGTAGTCATGGCATCCTTTCCTGAGATACAAATGCTTCTCCATTGAAGACAAAAACAGATCAGGCATGTCAAATTAAATATCAGCATTAAATATCATACGATAAATAACATACGAAAAGTCAGCTTCACCAGTATGGCAGTATCACATTGCAACACCATCATTTATAAACATCATATTAAACTAAATTGCAATCACACAGCACATCAGGGCACAAAACTGTAACAAGGTCTAAGATTTCCAAGAATGTAAATCTTGTTGCTTTTCCTAAGCTCCTCTAGCATGGGAAGAAATTTTAAGGAAAAAAATGCGAAGCTACTACCTAGAATGCTAATCAGAAACATGATATCAGTGGGTGCAAATATGCCGAAACTATAACCAAAAATTACAGATGTGCAACAGGGACCACAAAATTATTAGCAGAACAACAGCTTACAAGAAGTGGGGATTCTTATTCAGGCCATGAATAGGTTTAACATTTAACATCACTGTATCATTAACAAAGAAATAACAGCCAACCTGGATTTCTTTTGGGAATGTCGCACTAAACAGCAATGTCTGCCTGACACCTGGTGGAGGCATGTCCATTTGCTCAACAATTCTCCTAACTTGTGGTTCAAAACCCATATCAAGCATTCTATCCGCCTCATCAAGGGCAAGGTATCTAATTGACTGCAAAGATACTCTTGCCCTTTCCAACAAGTCAACCAAACGGCCAGGGGTAGCCACAAGAATGTCAACACCCCTCTCAAGATCTCTTAACTGCAAAGATAGAATACAAGTTTAGGATGTGATAGTAACTTAAGAAAATAAGTTGTGGTAATAGTTCAGCAGCACGTATCTTAAGTTATGAATTAAGTTAGGGGAACTACTATGATTCATGTATTGTTACTACAAGTTATATTAACTACCTAAGATTTGCAATAGTTTAAAGGCTTGTCTTGTGTGGAAGTCTTAATGGATAACAATTTGTGCTAGAATGATATAACATATATTCTGGATTAATCTTGCAGTCTTGCACTACGGATCGCGTAAAGCTCATTCTACAGTTTTTTTTAATGAGAGCTCTTTGATAGAATAGGTCAATAGATGAACCTAGCATTCTATTCTAGAATGCACAATTTCAATGTAAAGCTCATAATTCTGTACACAAGGTTAGTTTAGACAAATTCATGCCAGGCAAACAACCTCAACAGAACCAATCAAACTATTAACTAAAGAGTACAGGTGGTCTATCAATAAATCAACAATGTCAAATCCTTCGCAGAATCATTCTCCAAAGAGGAAAGAACCAGACCTGCTGAGTAATCGGCGCTCCTCCATAAGCAACAACCACTCTAACACCCGTCTGGTACGAAAATTTCCTAGCCTCCTCATGAATCTGCCGCCGCGCAGGACAGAAGACACAGCATTAGCTAGCAACACCAATGAAGAAAGTAATAACCTCGTGTATAAGAAAATAAAAATAAAGAGGAGCACAGAGACACAAAAGCAACGAGCGGTGCATGCATCCGACCTGCATGGAGAGCTCTCTGGTGGGGGAGAGGATGAGCGCGGACGGGTACGCCGTGCGCATCCCCATACCCCCACCCCGCTGCGGCCTCCCCGCTGGCGGCCCCCTCATGATGCCGCTGATGATGGGGAAGCAGAAGGCGGCCGTCTTCCCGGACCCCGTCTGCGCGCAGGCCATGAGGTCCCGCCCGGCGAGCGAGATCGGGATGGCATAGCGCTGCACGGGTGTCGGGCGCACGTACCGGCACCGGCGGATGTTCTCGTTGAGCGCGTCGCCGAGATCGATCTCCGCGAACGTGGCGACGGGGGGCGGGACCTCGCGCCCAGACGTCTCGACGGGGATGTCCTCGTACGCGTCGAAGTTGATGCCCGTGTTCTGGTGTTCCTCGAACGGGGCGGTGCCGTCGGCGGCGGCAGGGGGGAGAGGAGGGTCGGAGTTTGCGAACGGGTCCGGCTCGCGGTCCCACCGCGGGCCGCCGCGGGGGCGGCCCCCGAAGGTGCTG
>NC_028457.1:31740072-31810183 GCF_000263155.2 Setaria italica | reverse complement strand
TTTGTGTTGTTTTGCTATCCATGCTTAGAATTACAACATATGCATAATCTAGGTTGCTCTAGATTGATTATCTTTGCTCTATCTATTATCTGTCTATACATGCTTAGTATATTGGATTTGAATCTTTCATAAACGCCAAGTTAATACTAACAATGCTAGTTGAAATAGATCTTGTGCTATAAGTTCCACGGATTGATAAACCTTGGGGGAATACTATGAGGGAAGAGCTACAACTGATCCATACGCTTGCGGTTCACAAATTAACGTGCTAACAGCTGTCAACAACGCACCACCACAAACGCGCCTTCCGCCTTCTCTTTCTTCCTATCAATAACCCGCTGGCGTGTGGCAGCCACGACGGAGGTGCCCTGGTGGCACGCGACAGCCATGATGGAGGTGCCGCGGTGGCGCGCGAGTACCGTGGAGGCCCTGAGGCCCGTGTTCCCGCTACGGCACTGAGAGGTCGGTCTTCTTTTCCTCACACATGGCTAACACCAACTCTGTCGATGGTGGGTCAGCGCCGCCACTTCCCGCACCTACGCGTGATGGACCTCAACAGTGAGGGCCCCGACGGCGAGGATGTTGAGGTCTCACCTGAAATCATTCCCCCGTTGCCGCTCCTCCCCAAGCCTGGTCTCATCTTTTTCTCTCTGGTGGATAACTCAGTCACGACTCCGCTCATGCCAGCCATGGATGTTCTATGTGCTTCTCCATCGCTTCTCCAATTGATGCCGCAATCACTGAAATTGACATCCCCCTCACATAATTGAAATTGGTAGCCATCAAATCGTGCTTGTCCTCCCCCGAATTGAAATCTCACATGTTAAATCGAACATGTCGTCACACAAATTGAGCACGTTGGCTACCAAATCATGTTCACCACCTTCCAATTGAGCTTACGGATGTTGAAATTGAGGCAAGGAGGAGGGCGCTGGAGGCCAGCACAGGCTACAACAGAACAACGCGGGGGCTGTGGCGCCACGGCAGAGCGAAGCTGCGGCAGTTGCGCGCAGGTGGGCATCGCGGCCGTGGTGGCACGAAGTAGTTATGGCGGGAGGCTTCAAAGCAGGCGGGCCCCAATGGCGGCGACGCGAAGCAGCCGCGGGGAGCAGAAGTGGTGGCGAGCGAGGGTGTCTTGGTGAGCTCAGCAACATCAGCAGCGGCTGAGAGGTGCGCGGCCACGAGGAGCGGTGATGCGTGGCTGCAGAGAGGCAGGGGGAGGCAGCGCACGGCCGCGGAGGGTGCAGAGGCGTGCCGTGTGGGGGCCAGCGAGGAGGAAGATGCAGCTCTTGAAGTTGGATAGATTGCTGAGGCAGCAAGGAAGAAGATGGTGTGCTGGTTGGTAACGCTACCACGTTCTAAATGCAAGGTAAACTTACTTTTGTTGTCCATCCTAACAAATACCATCGCAGTCTAGCCATCACTATAGATACAGATTTGCTAATCAACATTTCTGCACCTCATAGACCTGACCTGTCTAGCTGGAGCCTGGCTCACGAGCCCGGCTGAGGCAGCCCAGGTTACGAAACGCACCAAAAATATCTTGGATGGATGGAGCTTTCGTGGTCTTTTTGTGACGCGTCGTGCTCCATCGTCCGCGTGCGGGCTCTTTTTTTCCTTGCACGCGAGCGCGTTCGTCTGAGGTTGCTTGGCGCCCTTGCTCTCAGGTCGTGCCTTAGTTCGGCGCGTCTGTAGATGGTTCTGATGGATTTTTTTTTTCCCGAAGCAGCCTACGTCGTCGTGATGACTTCCATTCGAAGTCTTTCGGATTTCTTTTTTTCCTTTTCTAGCTACCTTCGTCCCCTCCTTTACCTCGTTCTCTTTCCAGATCAGGGGCTCTCGATTTAGGGGCCGTTTGCTTTTTGCCTACGCACGCCCTGCCAATCTCTGCCAAACTGCGGCTCGCCAATTCTTTGGCGACCAATTCCACCGCCCGTCATTTCACCCCGTGCAGGCGCGGAAAATAAACTACACGCGGGTGCCGGCTTCAGGGCACGCCAATCTCCGGCTTCAATCCAAACGGCCGCGCCTTTTCAGTCAACGGCCAAATAATTGGCGGGGCCTCCGTTGGAAGTGATCCAAGCATGCCCTTAATACCAGCGCGCGCTTGTCGTGAGGGAGGGGCCACTGAAAGGGAGGAGAAGAAATGGGAACGATTTGGGTCTGGAAAAGGGAACGATTGGAGCTGGGATTGGTGCTTGCATTTGTTGGAGGCATATGCTTGGCGATGGCTTGCTAAGTCATATCCCTTCCTCTACTCCCAAAAAGGGATTATATGCTATCATCGTCAATCAAAATTATCCAAATTAAAGGACGATGCATGATCATGAGGAAACAACACCTTGTACTAGCGGGCAGTCGCGAGGGGGTCGTCGAGGGAACATGCATGCATGCTCAGTCAGAGTTCGCGGCCGAGCTGGACTCATCACGGAAGCCGATAATAAAGAACGAGCGATTCATGAGGGGGAAATCACAATCCAGGCAGGGGAGAGACAGCGGTGCGAGCTTGGCCATATAATGTCAAGGATGTTCGCCGCAATTCTTCCGTCGGAGTCAGCACAGAGTTTCGGAGAAGAGTGAGGCCCGGCAGTGCACATGAAGACACAGTGGTTTGGAGACGGTTTCGTTCAGTCTCCATGAGAAGCACATGTTGTTTTGTCTTTGTTCGGCATGGACGACCGGCGGCCTAGGTCGGTCACGGCGGATGGATGGGTGTGGTGGCGCAGGAAGGATGGACCTTGAGGCATGCACGGAACAGAAGAGATTGGTTGTTGGTCCGTCTATAAGGAGGGCTACGTAACTTGAATATTCTTAACCAGGATATAATGCCAGGGACGCATTATTTTATTAGATTTAATTTGATAGCTAGGAACACATCATGGATGCATTACATGATGGCAGAGAATTCTAACATTTACTGCATTCATGAAATGAATCTAGCCATCGGCGTCCATTTCAATATTACTCAACCAAGGAACCCGTTATCATCCTCTGCACCAGCAGCAACTATTCCAAGTTTCCAACAGGGGGAGGCGGCGGTGGATGTTGTTCATGATAAAATCTGCAGCAACACTCATCAGTTTTGTCGCATGCCGCCAGTGCAGGGTAAGGGTGCTTTTGCTCTCTGCCCACCTCTACACATTTTATGTCACAGTTCCTCTTAGCGCACGGGTCCAATTTGACACATATTTTATCAACTGCACGTGCATGCGATCAACATCACACTTAGTACTAAGCCATTGCCCGAACACAATATATGAAAAACATGGTAAATACAAATTAAAGCAGTTTGATTAGAAACATACACACAACGAGTTCTGGCTGGGACGAAGACGCCATCACAAGATTGCAGAGAGCGGCAGCGCACACAGCTCTCCTCACGTTGCTCTTGATGACAGCCATCTTGAGAAGAACGATGATGGTATGCCTATATATAGCGCTGTCCTGTTATGTTCCAGTATGCTTGTTGATTTCTTGGCTCTTGGTTATATAGAGGCAGGGAAGCATCTTACGCCGTGTACTTATTTATTACAAGAATATATCTGTATATATCCTGCCAAATTAATGAATATCTGTAGTATGTTTTGATATCTTGCACCATTATCAAATATAAATATGAGATGTATCATACTTATTTATTACATGAATCTATGTACCCTCCTAAATTAATGTAAATATGAGATCTTGCACCATTATCAAATAAATATGAGATACACCTCCAGTACATCTCCAAGCCATACTATAAATATAATATTTTTATTTAGTTTGCAATTGATATATTTACTAATGTAAATTGTTTTAAAATATTGATTCATTCAATGATGTTAATTATTTTGATATACTTTAGCTTATTTATTTATTGATTGATATTATCTATTTATTGATATGTTTATTTATTTATAATTTTATTTATTGGTATACTTATGTTTTGGATATGTTTATTTATTTATAATTTTATTTATTGGTATCACAAAGATAAGTGCTTCTTGTGTGAATAAAATGAGTGGGAGCCAACAGCTAATTCCCGTTCATATGAAGTAATTAGCAATGGCTTCTCAACACACCGTCACGCCATGCAAGGCTAAGCCAGGATAGGCCGTGTACAAAATACTAGTGGGGAAAGTGTTTTTAGTACCGGATCCTAATCCTCTTTTAGTAGCGGTTGTGCAACAGGTATTGCTATTTCGGTACTAAAGGTTCCCTTTTGGTACCAGTTGTTTATACTAACCAGTATTAGATTGGCTGCCAAGCCACGCGTGGCCGAGGCCAATCTAGTACCGGTTGGTATAAACAACCGGTACAAATGAAACTAGATGACGGCTTGTTGGATTTTGCCAGATCGAGAAAACCACGCAAGCCATTAATATACTCCATGGAGCGTTTGTCTGCGTTGTGTATCCATTATCGATCCATCTACAAAGTGTTACCAAACCAAAGGTATTCTGATCATTCATAGAATTATACATGAAACATAACAAACATGATACAAATACCATTAAACTCAAATGTTGCTGAAAGCTTAGATAAAAATACACAAATTTAAATTTCAGACAAAAAACATGATACACTACGAAAAACCATCCATTGAGTACAATCTAGGAGAACTTTAAGCATCCTTAGGCGGCAAAGATGAAGGTTTCGCTATTCCAGCCTCATCCTGTGGTTTATTTATGCCTCCTGCAATGGTAGTACTAAGTGAACCTGAAACACCCGGGACTAGTGGTGGAGCATAATGACCACCAAAAGGAGATTCCTGACCCGCCGCAACAGCATCTTTATAACATCTTTGCAAATAACGAAGCATTGCTCTCTCCCACGTGCTCATTTTCTTCGGCTTATCATGAGGGCCAACTATGGTTTTCCCTTGCCGCGAGAGGAACGACGATCGCCCCCACCATCACCACTACCTCCAGCAGCAGTAGCCATCTCTATGTACCACAATTTATTTAGCTTATATTTACAAATGACTAAACTATGAACAAATTATATTTTTCCCCATAATTTATCTGGCTCAAACATAACATAAAAATAAAAAATTTCTCCATTATAACTTATTATAAAAATGACTAATTACGTACCTCTATTTCATTATACCATAATTTATCTCGCTCATATTTGCAAATGACTAAAATATGAACAAATTATATTTTTCTCCGTAATTTATTTAGCTCATATTTATAAAGGACTAAACTATGAAATTATTACTCTAACCTCGTATCAATTTCTTTGACTAATATGAAATATAGCATCAAAAAAATTGTAGCTTATTCTAAAAATCAATATGAGCTCTAAATAACACATGCGTATAAATGAAAATTTTCTCCATTGTACCTATTCTAAAAATCACAAATTACTCTAGCTCTAAAGCATAAAACTTAGTATACTAACCATGTATCAAGGAGGATAAATTTTCTAACCTTTAGAACACTTGAATGAGTGAAATCCTCACGAAATGATCAAAAATCTTGTAGGACCTCCTCTATTTCGCCATGAATGGATGAAGTCTGAGCTGGAGGAAATGGCTCGGGCAGGAGGAAGAAGATGTCCAATTTATAGGAGGGAAGTTAGTACCGGTTTGGAGCTCCTAACCGGTACTATAGAGGGTCATAAGGGGCTTCTAGGAAACTAGCCGTTAGACTCGGTATTAATGCTCATATAAGTACTGGATCAAAAACCTACCAGTACTAAGGGCTAGAACCAATGTTCGGTAGTGAAAATCATGGATACGCCATTTATTATTGGCATGGAGTTTGGCAGCGAAATAAACACAGGCGAGGACAAGAGCAAAACAGGGACGCATTTATTTTATTATATTTATTTGGGTATACAAACACATATCATGCAAGAACATTCTGGTATCGGCTGCATTCCATCAACGCCCGCATCAGTACTAAATCCATTATCATATCATCCTCTGCAGCAGCAACTATTCCAACGTGGGAGGATGTCGTTCCTCAGAATATTTGCAGAAACACATCTTAGTTGTCTCGCAGTATCCCTCTACAAGTATGTAAGCCCTTCTGATCCTATGTATACATGCTGTGATGCATTTCTGATAAGAGCATTGGTCCATAGGAATATGAACTCGATCAACTGCAAGTGCATGGGATCCACATCTCACTTAGAAAACATGCACGGCTGTAACGAGGCCATGGTAAGTGCAAAAGCTGTTAGATATACATACCCACCACGAGTTCAGCTAATACGGCTGAAGGCACCATCACAAGAATGCAAAGAGCAGCACACATAGCCCTCGTTGTGTTGCTCTTGACGGTCGCCATGTGGAGAAGAACAATGTTGGTATGCCTGTGGTTGTCCTGTTCTATTCCAGTATGCTTATTGCTTTGTTTACTCATTGGTTATATAGAGGCAGGATGCATTTTAGGCTGTGTACTAATTTATTATATTGAGAAATTTTAGAATAGTTGGAGAAAATAGAGCCGTCCATCCTGCAAAATCTAACGGTGGAAACAAAGAAAGTATCTTGAAGTATCTCCTAAATTAATATTGGGATACCCTTATTGTATGGTTTCCTATCTTGAACCATTATCATTTATCAAATAAATATGAGATACATTCAGGTTTAGGTTATTCACTAGTACTCGAATCTTTGTACCCTCCCACATAAATGTTGAGGTATATATTGATTTGATTTGATTCGCAAAATAAAAGTATATATTGATTTAATACAAAACTGATATATTTATTCATGTAAATTATTTTTAAATATTGTAGTTTATTTATTTATTGATGTTTAGACATCACCATGGGCCACGGCCCAGCGAACAAGCTTGGCCCATTCTGCAGCGCATTCTTGTTTTTTTTATTTTTATATTTCTTATTTTAGCATTTTGCAAAAATATATATTCAAATAAAAAATTGTAAATCTATACACATATCACCGTTTGAAACGGCTATAGCTAGTTTAACCTGCGAAAGGTGCACTATAGTAACGTTACTCAACCGGCGATATTTCCCATCTTTGGACAGCACATTATCGTAAAATCATAACTAATTCATATGAACTCGGATGCAGATAAACTTTATATAAAAATTATAGATCTCGACGCGATCTACAACTCTGTAGTTCAAACATTTTTCATTTGGAATCATCTTGGTACCCAAATGATCGATATAATGTTCAGATCTAAAATCCGGTGGAATTTCCCCCCTCTGGACAGCACATTTTCAAAAAATCATAACTAATTCATATAAACTCAAATGGAGATAAACTTTCCACAGAAATTGTATATCTTCACGAAATCTACAGTTCAAACTTTTTTCATTTGGAATCATCTTGGTGCTCAAATAGTCGACACAATGTTTGTAGATCTCATTGAGAACAGTTTTAACTACAAATTTGTAGATCTCATTGAGAACTACAATTTTTATATAAAGTTTATCTCCATCCAAATTTATATAAATTAGTTATGATTTTTTGAAATACTATCAAGAGAAGGGAAATTCCGCTGGTTGAATCGGCCTTTTATAGGCATTTCAAACGGCGGTATGCATATTGATTTGAAATTTTTTTATTTGGACATATATTTTTCCAAAATACTAAAATAAAAATTATAAAAATAAAAAATCCTGCATTCTTGTTGGACGAGAGCACATGGATGATGATGATGATTCAACTCCAGGACAACCCTTGTTCGTGACGTCCCCTGGTTTTGGGCTTGGGCCAGGCCGGAAGCCTTGCTAGGAACTAACAGTAGCACTAGTGACCGGTTGGTAATTTCCCTTTAGTAACGGGCGTCTAATTGGTACCACTTGTTCGGTACTAAATGCCACACCATTTAGCACCGGCCAAAATGCTCGGTACTAAACGAGCCATTTAGTACCGGTCGGTAGTACCAACCGGTACTAAACTACGAGCCATGTCACGCTGTTGCGGATGGTAGTTTAGTACCGGTTGGTAACCGGTACTAAATTGTTATTTTTTATTTTCCTTTCATTTTAATTTGTGGGTTATTTAGTATTCGTATTATTGTATGGATCCGTTTGCATATAGTAGTAATATTACGCTAATATATATTGATCTAGCATATAGTAAAGATTACATATATTATATTTATACAATTTATATACACTTCAAATATTACAAGTATTCCGAATATGCACTACGTGTCATCATCCGAGTCCCTATCGGATGAAGTTGACCCATGCTTGTTCCATCGTAATAAAATTCACCCTTTGGATTTACAACCTCCTCTAAAACGAATCCACATAGTTGTTCTTGAATTGCCCTGAGTCGTTCTGGGGCGATGAGATCTTCTCTCATTTCAGAAATCTATCTCGTGCAAATTGACATCATCATTTTAAACCAATATATGTGCAGAGTGAAAAATATTGAATTGTTACATACTTGGCTCTTTCACGGTCAGTTATTTGTTTGGGACATACAAAGCCGTGGATGAACTCACAACAATAGTATCCACATAATTTAAGTTATTTCCATCCTCCTGTCTCAAACACTAAATTCGGAAAAATGAGTTATGAAATATTCAAGCAGTCGTAGATGTCCAAATTAAATTCATACCGGAAAGTTATCCCTAATATGAAGTTCTTCCTTGAACTGTTCTGGGTGTTTTTTATGAAGCGAGCCCTTACCCTGTTAAGCGCGTCTATAAGGCTTTGATACTCTGCTTTTGGTTTCTTCTTCGGGTCCAGCACCGTGACATGGCTTCGATCAATCTCGATGGAAAGCAATATCCAGTGGAAGTTGTTCATATACATATACACAAACAATGTTAGATATACTTATTATTAACTTGAACAGATGAAAAAAAGGGACGAACGACTCACTTAAAGTTGTACGGCAAAAAGTATGAATTCCATGTGATGCTGCTAGTCTTCATGGTCCTATTTGGCCATTTCAGTAAGCATTCCTCATTTATAACATGCGGATCCATGAAGTCAACATGATAGATATGTTTTCTCCGGCAATATTGAATCTCCATTCTGCATGATACAAAATAAAAGAGGGGATGAGACGACGCACAATTAATGTAGGAGTTAGAATGTAGAAATAAGAGCAAATACTTACAGAATCCATGCACTAATGAGGGACTTGTCAAGGGCGTCTTGATGGTACAATTAATGAGGATTTTCAAACTCAATCCATATGTCATCTGACCCTCGAAAGTAATCACGATCTTGAACTCGAGCTGTGAACATGATCCGTCCATCTGCAGCTTCCTCCATGTACCATTTATGAAATGTATACATTTTTGTTGGCAGGTGAGCCACCAATTGTGGCCGCACAAGTGGTTCCCCCAACTTAAACTCCCATTTACTAGCACCTGGGTGAGTTTGGATATCATCCGCCCCTAGGAGTTGCTCTTTTGTGAGATTGGTCTCAGTAATCCATTCAGCTAGAATCTCATCTTCTTTTGAAAGCACTTGAGCAGATCGATCGATTGTTGAGATTGTTCTCCAAGTTGGTGAATGGTGGACCGTGATCTTTTTTCCTTCTCATATGACTTTGTGATTGAGTGGTCGTAGTCTGAGATGGGTTCTTTCATCACTTTTTTAACCACCAGGGATTTAAAGTATTTCTTCGTTACTTCATCAATTGGTGGTTCCTCGGGCTTCTTCTTTCGCGCAAAGTGAGCAGCAACCTCAGCCTTAGATATCCGGTCGCATTCCTCATCTGTGCGTTCATATGCCAACTTCGGAGGTGCAGACTTTTCTTCTTAGGACATGTGTTTTTCCTTGTGCTTAGGAGGTGGCCGGATCGAAGCATTCGTGTTTTTCTTTTTAGGAAGTGGAAGCTAAGGTAACTGTGGACTGATGCTTTGGTCCCTTGTAGCTAGTGGGGACGACAGACTCATGCTTTGGTCCCTTGTAGCTAGTGGGGACGACAGACTCATGCTTTGATCCCTTGTAGCTGATCCTTGGATGGTGGCATTGGTGATCTGTAACTTGACATCTGGCGTTAGTGACCGGTTAGATTAATCTATAAAATCGTGAGGTCTTGTAGACCAAGGATACGAATACAATCGATGGCCAGCAACGATGTTTCAAGTTTCAACAGCGACGGCGGCGCAGGAGGTCATGGTCGGTTCCAAAAGGAAGTTGGAGGAGGTTGTCGAGCAAGAACAGGCCGCCGCCACCGCAACGGGGATCAAGTACGTTGACATGCCGGAGAACTACCTCTGCTGGATCCTGTCGCAGAAGAGGTTGAATCCCCCCCCCCCCCCCCCTTCCGTACGACCCCAGGAAGTTCACGATGATGTCGCCGGAGGAGATCGAGCGGGAGTTGGCGGCCGTGGAGAGGCTCAGGGCGTCGCAGGCGGGCGTCAAGGACGAGTTCTTCGCGTTCCAGGCCTGGGTCCGTGAGACCTACGAGACGAAAGGCCGAGTCCCCGTCCCTGAGGAGACTCCATCCCCGAAGCGTTCACGCAAAATGAGTGAACTGTATAGATATGTGTAGCACTTGCTAGCTGAGATTTAAAAAAAAACATACAAAATTTGTATTCGTATCCATATGTTTCTTTTAGCAAATCATTGTCAAGTGGAAGACGACATGCATCTCTGGCATTTCAAGACATGAATATGCAATTGATGCTGGTTTATAATGGTACAGATATTTTGTGCTGATGCAAGATATATGATCATCTATGAGGTTATGAGTGCACCTACCAATCTCCAGCTGTGAAAGTACAAACCTCACTCATAAAAAGAGAACATCTCGTCATATCTTTTTGTTTCATGTATCCAAATGCTATACATGCATGATAATGTATTACTTTTCCGATGACATCTATATATCAAGCTTAGTCTTTGCTATCCTTAGGAATCAGGATAATAGTTGCTACTTGCCTGTGTAGGTATACAACTCACTTGCTAATAGACTCTAGAGAAAACAGAGGGCGATATATGGAATCAAGAAACTCTTAATTAGTGATGATGATGCAGTGGGTTGGAACCTAAGACTAGGAGGCATCAGGAACCACACCTCCCTTAAGCATAGTATTTGGTGTAAAATAAACATCCTCAACTGGTGCCGGCACCTATCTGGACTGCACCAACCGTGGTCCTCAATGAGCACATGTTCGGAGCTGCCCTAGAGGCGGCGGCGAAGAAGCTAGCCAGCATCGCCCACCGTGCTGTCACGATCACCTTGCCATGTCGGTGTGGTGGTGAGGCGGCGGCGAAGAAGCTTGTCCAGTGATTCATGGGTAATATATGGGAAATGCCATCCACAGACGTGGTATAATCAACAATCTATTGCAGTGCGGTATCAGCATATGAGGATTTCAATCTGCTTGTTACAGAACCTGATTGAGTGTCCGTGCTATCAGCTCATGATGACTTTGGTACTATATGAGTAACAAATTTCAGCATTGAGATTTTTTACTTGTTCAATTACTACTGTCACCTATATCGACGAAAGATATCTTTGAAATTTGAAGACATGGATGTGACTGTTGAAGTGCATAAATGATGTAGATCTCACGTAGTACAGGATACCATCATGTGAGCTAAGTGGAGCTGTTTTCACCCATCAATAACTCTCCTTTGCTGAAGAGTGTCTCTCTTCTAGTATATATGAATGCATCGGCTCTGTTACCACTTCATATCATCTTGCAGTTACCTTCTCGATCTGATCCTATTTCAGTTTAGGATAGCAACGAGTCATGGAGAAACATACACCACGTACTAATGGAGTAAGGGGTAAAGGGAGAATGTGCAATAGCAGCATGAAAATACTAGTGGAGCATTGGATTCATGTTTTTCATCTGGGATTAGAAGGCAGCAGGAATCACATCTCCTCGAGATCAGAGACTTGAACCAGTTCACGTTGTCGAGCTTGCATTGGTAGGATAGCTATCCCCCTTTGGCGGCAACGATCAGCTGTATTCGGAGCAAATTAGCAAAGGGCAGCCAAAGCACTTGACTAGGAGGTGGTTTTGTCCTAATGTCAGCCTCTGTAGCGTAGGAAGGCTTCTCACGCAGTAGAGACGAGATTAGGTCAAAAGTAGGATAAAATGGAAAAGATAAAAAGACAATGTAAAAGTAGATCGATTTTAGTTTATTATTCAATGGCGATACCCATGCATGTATACGGCGTTGGTCTTTACAGTAAACCGAACAGGATTTCAACTCGATCCAAAATTAAACCAGTCTTTTTTCAGTTCTATCAGCTCTAAAACCATGCGATGTCACCTCAAGTGTCAATCCTTCGTTCCCTTGCTAAGTTCCAAGAGTCCTCTCTCTCGTGCATGCATGGATACATGATTTTTCTCTTTCTTCTCTAGTTCTTTCATTTGCCTGCTTGCCGTGAGGAATATGCATGCCATAAAACACTGCAACTTCTCTTTTCTACAGGAGTACCGAAAACTCCAAGCATGCCCGATCTGTTGGTTGCTAAAAAGTAAAGAAAAAAAAATCCATACACGCGCGCGCAGCACCTTGCGTCTAATCCGGACGCTGTAAAAAACAAGCAGCATGAACCTAGCGGTTGTAAAAAAAAATCCTATTTGAGTCATATAGAGAGAGAGAGCATGAGAGCGAGGGACCAAACGTTAACACACCACCTACTATTGGAGTCAGGATGAAGGGAGAGCGATACATCAGCATGAACCTACCAGCTATAAGCATCTGGGAATAGAAGGCAGCAGGAATCGTAATTCCTAAAGCCTTAGGTGCCAAAAAACCACGAGGCGCAAAGCATCAACAAGTTCATATACCACTGATCAACCTCGACAGAGTGTCTATTCCGGATATGCGAAAAGCTTTGGGCTGAAAAGCAAGTCATCCCTGCTAAGCAGCATCACTCTGCAGATCCTTAGAACGTCAGGAGACCATGCTGTTGCAGACCAAGGTTAGGCCTGTGTTCACAGTCTGAAGGGACTGCACACGAACTCACGGTGTGCCTCTGGACAGCAGTTCATGAAACGATGTGATGCGGCCTTTTACATTGTACCTCCTGCAAGGATGCATGTTTTCCATGGGCACCCAGACCTCATGGGGATTAGTTCTTTCTTCATAGCATCGTCTATGGATTTCACACGGTCAGACTCAAAAAGTTCGATCAGAATGCCTGGCCTTTTCCCATGACTTGCTCCAAGCTTATTCTTTACTATGCTTAGGCTAGTGTAGTTGCTATGCTTAGGCTAAGAGGGTCATGAGAAAAGAGGAGACAATGGGATGAAGAAAATCTTAGTCTTCAATGCAAGATGATGCCATTAATCTTTTTGTGCAAAGGTGGGTAGGAATTTCATATATTGCTTTTTGTAACGATTATAATGTGTGTGTTACGCATGCCACACTCGCGTATACAAATGCAAGAGTACATTGCCTCCATCTCCTTGCTATTCACCTATTCCCAATCCTAAAGCGCCTCACCTCGGTCTGCCATGCGACCGCCTGGCCGCAGGCCACGGACGACAAAGTTCTTCAGGTTCTAGGTCTGGGTCTGTGACCAGTACCAGAAGAACGGCCGCATTATGGTCCCCGATGAGGACTTCCTCCCCCTATCGGGCATGCACCCCAGGCTCACGAGTAGACCTTGGACGGCCCACTAAGGAACGTACTCGGATGTAACCAGGACAAGGGATAGGCGTATTCCACCCGGACTAGTCAAGTGTGTGTATGGAAAATTACTCGAGCCATACCGAGTAGAACTCTGTAATAATACTCGACTAGGACTCGGACTTGTAACCCTGCCCTCCCGTGTATATAAGGGCGGGCAGGGACCCCCCCTCAAACAGAACAACTCTAGTTCATCCAAGATCAATACAAACCAACACACAGGACGTAGGATATTACGTGATCTAGCGGCCCGAACCTGTCTAAATCGTGTTCCTTGCATCACCATTGATTCCTTGATTCTCAACGACCCTTACCGCGTAAAAGACCACCTAGGGTACCCCTAGGCGGGTTGCCGGTCTAAAACACCGACCCCCCACCCACACACACACACTGAAAGGCCATCCATTGCTATTGTTGAGGAGTCCATTTACTCCTGCCACCACCAGTGTTGTTTCTTTCCTAAGGCCGCAAAAATAGAAATTTCACTTATGATGAATGAATTATGGAGTTTGTGCAGGAGGAGCAGCTAGCATAGATGTAGCATTTGTAATAACTATGCGAAAACTATATTGATAGGCTGACTCAATTTCACTGAGGTGTTCATACAGGTAACGTACATGTATTCGTAGGAGTGAGTGTACGTGTATTTATTATGTGAGCACATGCGTCTATACTGTGAGTGTCGTAAAAAATATTGTGTGTGTCGTAAAAAGAAAAGGTGTACCTGCAGTACCTAGTTGCGTTATTTTTAGTAACCGTGCGAAAGAGCAACACTTAATTCACTTAACTCCGCGAGATGGTTGGAGTCAACCATTTTCTTTTGTGCATAGGCACGATCACCAACGTAATGCCACATGGAAGTTGTTGGTCATATTTTGTAGTATACATGAACTGATGCATCAGTATATTGTAAACTCTGATTCTTTATTTAAGAAATAGTACGAGGCTGCTAAGAAGAGTTACAATTTATTCCAAAAGTCGTCGATCTTATCCTGATGATTCATAGTGATGATCCTGTACTTGCACAGATATTATGTGTGTGTGAGAGAGATCAGAGAACTAGGGCATACCTAGATAAGAGATGAGAACATAACAGCCGGTTGATGGTTGTAGACTCAGGCCTCGTTTGGCGGGGCTCCGGGAGCAGCTCCTCGAGCGGCTTCTCCCGAAGCCCCACCAAAGGGCGTGCAACGCCCAAAAGGGCTCCGGCGGCTTCACCCCGTGAATCCCGCTCTCAGGAGCCGTTCCGGGGAGACGGAGCTAAAAAAACGGGCTCCCATGGCTCCTCTTCCTTATTTTCCACCCTTGCCCTCGGGGGAGGGCCCGTAGGCAGGCAGAGGTGGCAACAGCCAGGTGGAGATGGGGGTGGGGGTGGAGATGGTTGGGAGGCGGGGGCAGAGGCGGCCGGGAGGTGGATGATGGCGATGGCGAGAGGTGGGGCCAACCGCTGGTGGCGGGGGCGGGAGACTGGGAGGCAGGCGGCAGGGTCGGGAGATGGATAGGGAAGAGAGAGAATAGGAGGTCGGCGGTGGAAGACTGAAGCAAGAGAAAAGAAATAGGAAAAGGAAATAGGAATAAAAACGAAGGAAAATAAATAGGAAGAAAAGAAAGAAAAGGAAAGGGTATTATGGATATTTCATCTTATCTAATCATTTTAAACTATACGGAAGAGCCGTTTTGCGAAATAATTTTTCAAAAGAGCTTCAGCTCCACTAGAGAAGCCACTCCACGAGAGGAGCCAGAATCGGAGCCGTTTTCAGAGGAGCCGAAGCCATACCAAACTAGCCCTCAAATAAAGCTCCTTTGAATAGTGGGGTTACGAGTATGAGTTGACTTCGCAAACGGCCCATGTTGTTTGACTGACTCTGGATGGGCCAGAATGCCACTAGATGCTGGCTTGTCTGGAAGAAGATAGGAAAACGGGCCGAGAAAGAGCTGCATAGCATGGAAGGCCGGCCCACGTGCCCACCGCTGGCCCAAAGTGGGTTTTTTTAGGGCACTGGCCCAAAGTGGGTTACAAAAGCCCAATACGTCTCGCGTGACCCAACCAGCAGAGACCAAACCGGAGAGGCGGAGACGCCCCGCGAGTCGCGACCCAGACGAACGGGCTCGCGCTGGGCACGTGCGCCGCACGGCGAAGGCGACCCCGGCCGCCTAGTACACCGTACACCGCCGCCTACTATAGTAGTAGCTTCCTCGGAGTTGACGACGACGACCGAGACCAGCTCGTACCCAAAAAGTTGGACCCGTCCTGAACGGAGACAGGAGAAGAAGCCCCGTGTGCCTTCCTTTCCATTCTGAGGACTCAGGTGGCGACGACCGCATCACTGTCGCTAGCTGACGCCCGCCTCCGGTCACCGGCTCGCCGCACGCAGCAGCGGTAGCGTCGTCCCGGGTCGGAACCCGCACGTGCGCGCTGCACCGTCTGTACCTCACCTTCGCGGCAGCAGCCTGCAGCACGTACGGCGAGCACGCGTAGCCGGCGCGCGGCGGCGCGAAACCACGGGTGACCGACCGCCGGCGCGCGACGCACATGCGTCGTCACCGGCGACGTCGTCGTGCCGTTTGATTTGATTCGTTTCCAGGTGGTTCGTGGGTGATCGCCGGGCGGGGTTGGTTTGGTGGCACGCCGACGTCGCATGGAGAAAGATGACTAGGGATCAACTAACACTAAAAACAGGGGGACGACGGATGCAGATGTTAAGAAAAAACTAATTGCATCTTTCAATATGAACTTAGAAAACAATATATGCATCTGATGGTCCAACTGGGAGAAATAGACATCCATATGATGAACTCAACTGCAGATCACCCAAAGAATTGAAGAAGAAGAAGAAGAAGAAGCCACCTTCATGACGTAATTAGCTAGCCCCCAACCCAGGACACTCCCTCTTCTCCTCGCGTTCCGCGGGCGTGCGTGATGATGACGCCTCCCTGAGCTCACCATCATGGCTGAATTATTGCTCCCCCGGTCCACTCCCTTTACCACTCGCTCGCCCAGGCCGGCCGGTCCCCAACCCCACCACGGCACTCGCCGTCGCTGCCCCCACCCCTTATAAAGCCCGGCCACACCACACGTCCCCCGGCCAACCCACCACCACCACACCACCGCGCGCCGCCACCACAGGAGCACCAGCTTCCTGATCAGATCGATCACAACCACCCGAAAAGGCTTCCACCGTACCACCACCACCGGCCGGCTAGAAACACCGCCGCTCGCGCTCACCCCAGAAATGGAGCACGCCGCCGCCAACGGCTCGTGCTGCAACGGCAACGGCGCGGCGGCGCCGGCGTCTCCGCCGCCGCCGCACGTGGCGATGCTGGTGACCCCAGGGATGGGCCACCTGATCCCGCTGGCGGAGCTGGCCAAGCGCCTGGCGTCGCGGCACGGGGCGACGGCGACGCTCATCACCTTCGCGTCGACGGCGTCGGCGACGCAGCGCGCGTTCCTCTCCTCGCTCCCGCCCGCCGTGTCCTCCCTCTCGCTCCCGCCCGTCGACCTCTCCGACCTGCCCCGCGGCGCCGCCATCGAGACGCTCATGTCGGAGGAGTGCGCGCGCAGCGTCCCGGCGCTCACCGACATCCTCCTCGGCCTGAAGCGGACGACCGGCCGCCTCGCCGCGTTCGTCGCCGACCTCTTCGGCGCCGACTCGTTCGACGCGGCGCGCGACGCCGGCGTGGACCGGAGGTACCTCTTCATCCCGAGCAACCTCCACGTGCTCACGCTCATCCTCCACCTCCCGGAGCTCGACGCCTCCGTCCCCGGCGAGTTCCGGGACCTCGCCGAGCCGCTGCGCCTCCCCGGGTGCGTGCCCATCCCGGGGCCCGACGTCCTCATGCCGCTGCAGGACAAGACCAACCCCTGCTACAAGTGGATGGTCCACCACGGCAGCAAGTACCGCGAGGCCGACGCCATCCTCGTCAACTCCTTCGACGCCGTCGAGCCGGGCCCGGCCAAGATCCTCCGCCAGCCGGCCCCCTGGCGCCCCGTGGTGTACCCGATCGGCCCGCTCATCCAGGCCGACACCGGCGGCAGCAAGAACGACGCGGCGTGCCTGGAGTGGCTCGACCGGCAGCCGGACAGGTCGGTGATCTTCGTGTCCTTCGGCTCCGGCGGCGCGCTTCCCACGGAGCAGATGCGGGAGCTCGCGCTCGGGCTGGAGCTCAGCGGGCAGCGCTTCCTGTGGGTTGTGCGGAGCCCCAGCGACGAGGGCGCCGTCAACGACAACTACTACGACGCCGAGAGCAAGAAGGACCCCTTCGCGTACCTCCCCGAAGGCTTCGTGGAGCGGACGAAGGAAGTGGGCCTCGTGGTGCCCTCGTGGGCCCCGCAGATAAAGGTGCTGGCCCACCGCGCCACGGGCGGGTTCCTGACGCACTGCGGGTGGAACTCGGTGCTGGAGAGCCTCGTCCACGGCGTGCCCATGGTGGCGTGGCCGCTCTACGCCGAGCAGAGGCAGAACGCGGTGATGCTCTCGGCGGAGGGGGTCGGCGCCGCGATCCGCGTCCCCGAGTCCAAGGGGAGGGAGAAGATCGCGGCGGCAGTGCGGGAGCTGATGGAGGGGGAAGGGAGCGGCGCCGCGGTGCGGGCCAAGGTGGCGGAGCTCCAGAAGGCCGCGGCGGAGGGGCTCCAGGAAGGCGGCGCCGCCGCCGCCGCACTCGCCGAGGTGGTGGAGAAGTGGACAGGTGGAGAGAACTAGATGATGCCAAGCTGAAGGCTGAGAGTACACCTAGCTGCAATGCAATCCTAGCTAGCCGCCACCCTCCACCATCCTATGGCCCCATGTCCCAATGATGGTTTGTCCTCTTGTATTCTATAAACTTTTGATTGTAACTTACAACTTGTAACTATTATCCTACTCCATTAGTAGGTAGCAAGGTACAGAGAGCTTAATTGCGTGCTAAGATGCTATTCTATTTCGCAACTTTGCAAAGTTAAATTCATGATTAGAATTTTTTTAGATAATGGATAAAGTTTTAGCTTCAGCCTCCCTGAAAAGGAGGATCAGTTTAAAATTATTAGATGTAATAGGATACTGCTATACCCACACATGTAGTTTTGATCAAAGGCAAATGACTCAAAAACCAATTCTCAATCTAAAGGGCCATTCAGGATTAGGATAGAATCATGCTGCATGATAATTGTAAAAGCGCATGCCACACCGTATCTGAAGATTCTGAAGACTGAGAATATGTTACTAGTTGGATGCATTCTTAGGGGGTGTTTGGGAGACAGGGGCTAAGCTAAACTTTAGCCCCTGTCACATCGGATGTTTGGACACTAATTAGGAGTATTAAATATAGTCTAATTATAAAAATAATTGCACAACCCCTAGGCTAAATCGCGAGGTGAATCTATTAAGTCTAATTAGTTCATGATTTGACAATGTGGTGGTACAGTAACTATTCGCTAATGATAGATTAATTAGGCTTAATAGATTCATCTCACGATTTAGCCTAGAGGTTCTGCTATTAATTTTATAATTAGCTCATGTTTAGACCTCCTAATTAGCATCGGAATATTTGATATGACACGACTAAAGTTTAGCGCTTATCTCCCGAACACCTCCTTATCCGAGTAGATCTCATCATCGTCTGTTAACTGAGCACAAACTTTGTAAATGTGTCGTGTCCTTGCTCTCGTTGTCTGCACCTACCAATGTTTAATTCCAGAGCAGTCTGCACACCGAGAGAGAGCGGGCGGTGTGGGCGTGACGGAATACTTGTCGAGTTGTGTGCCGCTTGTGACGGCCGACCGGCCTTCGTCGGCAGCTCTCTGCTGGCGTAATAAACAAAGCAAGGTCCACTGGCGGCGGGTACGCACAAGTCCTTTCAGGATCTTGTTTTGTTCAGGAAATTAAAATGAGGCACGTACGGCTAATGATGTCCGGCAGCTCTTGTACTATCTACGTGTGCTTGTCGAGCGTACATACGTGAAGTCGTGAACACATTACTGTAGAAGAAAGAAACAACATCACGGTGTAAAATCGCACTGGTGGTACATCAACTTGTGTGCGTCATCTAGGTTCACGCATATCTAGATTCTCAAACTTTTTAATTGTATCATATGGGTCCAAATCTTCACATTTTAAGTTAAAATGCTTACGTGTCATGCTGACTAGGGAGTGACATGTACCTATTACGTGGGAGCCGGCTGGGTATGGTCACGGCGACTGGCTCAGTGAGGAGCGGCACCCGTCGACGAGCAGCGCTAGCGGTAGGGTAGAGCTCGTGGACCGAGCAGGCGGGTGATGGATCTCCTGCGGGCTATACAAGGGAACAACGGACCGAGTGAGGGAGCAGGCAGGCGTGAGCTAGAGAACGCCGAAGCGAGAGCTAGAGCCGTAGGGTGAGCTAGTCGCCGAGGCAGACTTTGACCCTGCTGGAAGAGCTCGAGATTGGCAAGCGCGGTGAGGGTGGAGCCAGATGCGTCGGCCGCTGAGCTGGCCGTGGATCCCGAACGCCATGGCTTGTGAGGACGACGCTCGCGGAGGGAGACGGCCCCTTCGGTGGCTCGGCATGGGGATGGCGGCGGCGTGCCTTGGCCCCTGCGTGGGAGAGGGTGAATGAAGTATACGTCACTGCCTAGTCAACACATGGTCCCCACATGACAGGTATATGTCACTGCCTAGTTAACGTGACATGTAAGAAGTTTAACCCAAATTATGAAGATTTGGATCTACATGGCATAATTAGCAAGTTTGGGGATCTAAATGTGCATTTTAGAAGTTGATGGACCTAGATGACACACCCAGACAAATTGACATACTGCCTATGCATTTTACTCTTCTTTCTTAGTTCACGAAATTTGGGACCGACCTACATAGGGATGGCAATCGGGTGGGTCTGGACCCGAGATCCGAGGATTTCAGACCCAACAGGGGCGGGGCGGGTGTGGATTTTCCCCCGCATGTCTCAGGTTCGGGAACCCGACACATGATGGGTGCGGGTCGGGTTAAAAACTTCCCCTGCGAGGACCCATAGAGCCCCGAATTTGGCCCACGAAACACAGCTCCCCCGCACTAGCCGCTCTCCCACGAAACACACCTCTGTGGGAATTTAGCCCAGCAGCCCTCCAGGCCTCCACCCGCCCACCACCCATTCCCACAGACCCCACCCTGCCAGCCACCATCCACCCCATCCCCACAGAGGCACAGACCCACCCAGCGGCGGCAGCGACCGCCACGCCGCTGGGTTGCCCGTGCCCCACGCCCCTCGCCTCGCCCTCGCCCGTGCTGCCCTTGCCCCGCACAGCCGCACCCTCGCCCTCGCCCACAGCGGACCTCCCGGTGTTGAAGAGGTGGAGGCGATAGACGCTGGGCGGAGCGCGAGGGTGGCGGCGTGCGCGGCCCCGGAGGAGGACGGCGCGGTGAGGAGGAGCTTCTTGAGGAGGCCGGCCAGCGGAGCCTCCTTGGTGGCCACGGCCTCTCTCTCGGAGCGCCACCCGTGCCCCTCGGCGGCTCGGCCCCTTCGCCCGCGACGACGGCCGCGCGGACCCCACGGCTACGGGCGGCAACGCCTGGGAGCAACGCCGGCGACGGGGAGCCCAGCGGGCGGCACGGCCCCCAAGGGTCGACGGCTCAGGTGTCGGGGGACCCGTCGGGTTTTGAGCACCCGCAGGTTTCGAGGTCTGGGCAGGATTTCCACCCAAATAGGATTTCAGGTTCGAGGCGGGTTTACTATTTGGATTTCGGGAGTGGATCCGTGGAAGCTTCACCCGACCCCAACCCGCCCCATTGCCATCCCTAGACCTGCGTGTATTTGGCTCGGCGTTCCCGTGGTATGATCCGGTTGTTTGGTTGGCTACATACGAGTAGCTGGGTGTGGGCGTGGCCTACTGCGTGCAAAATTGAAGGAGCTCAGCATAGCTGGCTGCGCGGAAATGAGAATGGTTTCCGTTTTGTAGGAGTCAGTTTTTTTATGCAAGCACTTAGCATCAGCTGGCATTTTCCGCGCATCCAAGCGCGCGCGGTTAGATATGCATCGGAATAAAATGTTTTTTTGGGGATTTCTTACGGATTACAGTTCTACATATAAAATCATTTATTACATGCCAAATGGATAATGATGACAGTGTTTGAAGCTAAGAAAAAAAATGTGCATGACAATGACACGCACAAGTTAAAGGAGTAATGCACAGTATACGTCTGTAAAAGTTTGTGGGAAATCGCCAGCGATGCCGCCCGGATGCGGAACCACAGGCCCCTTTCACCCATCTGCCACTCGGTCCGGGCAACCACGCTTCGGCCTATCGATCGAGGACGCGCGGCGTGTCGCCGGGCCAGCCATGTCACCGCGCCCCAGTTCCCAGCTACCTCGGCTACTATAGCTAGCTAGCGTCCGCGCGAGACCGTGACCGTGAGCAGCGACGACGACGACGGCAACGGCAAGCCAGCGGCAGGCGTGAGGGCACGCGCACTGGGAACGACACCGAGGAAACGGCCGGACGACGGCCAGCCGCCGCAAACGGCCAGGCCGGAGAAGCAGGGCCAGTTACTTGTGCTGAGCGTGAGCGAGGACGAGGCCTGTCGCCGGGCCACGCGTGCCGTGCCATGGCGCCACGCGCCACGCGCCCGTGACCGTGTGCATGAGCACAGCGACGACGATGACGATGACGACAAGCAAGAAAGCGTGGGCACAGGAGCACAGCGAGGAAACGGCCGGACGCAAAGGGCCAGGGTCCAGGCCGTCACTCCTGTGTCATCATGTCGTACGTACATGCGCGCGTGTGCCATCAGTGGCCGGAAGGTGAGCGGTTGACAGGTGAATTTGGGTGCTTTATGTGTGGTAGCAACCAACATGGTTTTCAAAGGATGCGGTGATGATGTCCGGCGTCTGATTCGATCATCACATCGGCCTCTTGATGCGCTAGCTAGGGTTTCGTTGTCGATGACGATGGACTGATAATGGCGGGTAAAAAAAAAAGGTGGGTTTCTAGAATGCCTAATCTTTTTTCTACTAGCTAGAGTCGTTCAGTAGTGTTGCTTTAGTTTCGTTCTTCTATCAAAATTTGAGTCTTCCAAATTCTCAACACGAAAGTTCTAGTCCGTAGACTGAATACCGTGCACACTCTTTTATACGCCATCCGTTCCTAGGTCGTTTTGGATTTTCTAAATGCATAAATTTTGCTACACACTATAAGGTTATATATTTAAATACATAGTAAAATTTATATATCTAGAAAAGTTAAAATGATCTACATTTTGAAACGGAGAGAGTATATAGTTTCATTGCAGATGTCTAACGAATCAACTTTATCGCCATCCGTATCCAAGCTGATTGAGACAAATTCCTTTCGAGAAAGAAGAAACAATCGAGGCAATATTCGATGAGTCCATCTCTTCTTACGCTCTTGTTTATGTGTGTGATGTGGATACACATTATTCTCGGTATGTCGTTGTCAATGTAGACTTGATACTGATAGGAAGCACCACATGGGCGTGTATGTGATCCTGAAAAGGTTGTGTACGTGCGTTCTTTCTTGACTTTTGTACCTGCGAAAAACAAGAAAATAGAGATTTTTCTTAATGTGATGAGACACTAAGTTCCTCGCCGCCACCACCTCAATGAAACTTGCAAGAGAAACGAGTCAGCTTCAATTTTATAAACTTCTCTCGGTTATCTATTTTCTTCAGTGTTTGTGCTGCACACGACGACAGGCGATCGACCTTTACCAGTAAGCCGTTTAGTAGCGAGCATCTGACGGGTGCCGCTTGGTCGGTTCGAAATACCACATCATTTAGTACCAGCTAAAATATCCGGTACTAAATGGGTCATTTAGTACCGTTGGTAGTACCAACCGGTACTAAATTACAAGCCACATCGCGCTGTTGTGGAAGGCAGTTTAGTACCGGTTGGTTTTACTAATCGGTACTAAATGGTTATTCTTTTTTCCTTTCATTTTAATTCGTATTCATATTCGTGTACAGTATCTGTTTGCGTATAATAGTCATATTACGCTAATATATATATTGATCTAAATTTATATATACTTCAAAAGTTACAGGTATTCTGAATATGCACTATGCGTCGTCATCTGAGTCCCTGATTGGATGAAGTTGACCCACACTTGTTCCATCGTAATAAAATTCTTCCTTTGGATTTACGATCTCCTCCAAAAGAAATCCACATAGTTGTTCCTGAATTGCCTTGAGTTGTTCTGTGGTGATGAGTTTGTCTCTCATTTCAAAAATCTATCGCGTGCAAATTAACATCATCATTTTAAAGCAATATATGCGCAGGATATGGATTGTGTTTACGTACTTTGTATTCTTGGGCCGTAATTTTCTTGGGACCTACAATGATGTGGATGAACTCACAACAGTGGTATCCACATAAGTTGTTTCCATCCTCCTGTTTCAAACACTAAATGTGGAAAAAGGAGTTATGAAATATTCAAGCAGTCGTGGTTTTTAAAGAAATGACACTAGATGTTCAAATTGAATTCATACCGGAAAGTTATCCCTGATATGAAGTTGTTCCTTGAACTATCCTTGGTATTTTTTTATGAAGCGAGCCTATACCCTGTGAAGCGCGTCTATGAGGTTTTGGTACTCTGCTTTTGGTTTCTTCTTCGGGTCCAGCAACGTGGCGTGGCTTCGATCAATCTCGATGGCAAGCAATATCCAGTGGAAGTTGTTCATATACATATACACAGCCAATGTTAGATATACTTATTATTAACTTGAACGGATGAAAAAAAGGGATGAATGACTCGCTTAAAGTTGTACAACAAAAGTATGAATTGCATGTGATGTTGCTTATCTAGGAAGTTGAAAATAGTCTTCATGATCCTATTTGGCCATTTTAGTAAGCATTCCTCGTTTATAACATGCGGGTCCATGAAGCCAACATGATAGATATGTTTTCTCCGGAATATTGAATCTCCATTATGCATGATACAAAATAAAAGAGGGGATGAGACAGCGCACAATTAATGTAGGAGCTAGGATGTAGAAATGAGATGAAACACTTACAGAACCTATGCACTAATGAGGGACTTGTCAAGAGCATCTTGATGGTACAAGTAATGAAGACTTTCAAACTCAATCCATATGTCATTTGGCTCTTTAAAGTAATCACAATCTTGAACTTGAGCTGCTAACATGATCCGTCAGTCTGCAGCTGCCTCCATGTACCATTTATGAAATGCATACATTTTCGTTGGTAGGTGAGCCACCAACTATGGCTGCACAAGAGGTTCCCCCAACTTAAACTCCCATTTACCAGCACCTAGGTGAGTTTGGATATCGTCCGCCCCCTGGAGTTGCTCTTTTGTGAGATTGGTCTCAGCAATCCATTCAGCTAGAATCTCATCTTCTTTTGAAAGCACTTTGAGCGGATCGATCGATTGTTGAGATTGTTCTCCGAGCTGGGGAATGGTGGATCGTGATCTTTTTTTCTTCTCATATGACTTTGTGATTGAGCAGTCATAGTTTGAGATGGGTTTTTTTACCACTTTTTTAACCACCAGGGATTTAAAGTAGGGATACTTACATATTTGCCACCGTTGCAAATGGCACTCCTTCATTTGCCACTTTTACGGGAGCTTCTACGTTTTTTCCATCACGAACGAAATGAAGCAACAGATTTGCCACTTTTGCTGATGTGGCACGCCACGTCCCCGCGACAGCGTGTAAAAGGGGTGCCAAAAGATTTGTGTGCCCTCGCCTTTCTCGTCTGTTAACCTCCCGCTAATAGAACCAACGCCATCCATCTCCCCTTCCCTATCTCCACTTCTCCCCTAGGTCTCCCTCCTCCCTACCTCCCTGACAACAAACCATCTGCAAATGGCACCCCAGCCGCTCTGATAGCACCTGCATCCGCTGCTTCTGCTCCAGGCTGAACTTGGTGCGGAGCCGCTTCCGCGCTGCCGCCGAAGCGGCACCTGGTGCCGGCATCGGGCCTAGGGAGGCCGGAGGCCTTGGCACCACCGCTGGGATCGAGGCGCCCGGCGCGCCGGTGCTCAGCACGAGGAGCATGTGCGGTGCCGGCTGGAGGTATCCCGGCAGCCCCATCGCCGGCGCCGACAACGGCGACAACAGGCGATCCTCGTCGAAGTCCGACCCCTCGCCCGACTCGTCGATCTCTTCATCATCGAAGGCGGCCGGCAGGCGGTCCTCCGGCACCTCACGCATCACGTGCTGCGGCACCGAAGCTGGCTGCACGGGAAGGGGAGGAGGCAACGCGAGGAGGGGCGGTGAGGGCGGCTCCTCGGGGAGCCGGTGGTGGAAGTTGCGGTGGCACCCGCAGGCGGCGCACTGTAGTGAGTAGCAACCTCAGCCTTAGATATTCGGTTGCATTCCTCATCTGTGCGTTCATATGCCAACTTCGGAGGTGCAAGATTTTCTTTCTTAGGATGTGAGTTTTTCTTCTGCTTAAGAGGTGGCGGGATCAAAACCTTAGAGTTTTTCTTTTTAGGAAGTGGAGGCCTAGGCACCGGTGGACTCATGCTTTGGTCCCTTGTAGCTGGTGGGGACGACATACTCATGCTTTGGTCCCTTGTAGCTAGTGCATCCCTGGATGGTGGCGTTTGTGATCTGGGCCTTGACCTCTTAGGGGATGATGCGGGAACTGCATCCGGTCGCGAAAATCTTATGTAGCGCTTGGCCAAACAAATCCAGGTGTGGATGGTGTGTCCCAGTTCCATTTCACTATCGCCTCTAGGGATCTCGAGGTCTAGGTCTTCCCATCCTGTTTCCACTCGGTCAACATGGACTCTAGCATATCTTTCAGGAATCTGCACACCATGAATTATCTCGCCTGGTACCGGTACTTCAGCAATACCGTGAGCCACTGCTTTGACCATTTTCCTCACTGGAGTAAGAAGCTCACATGGGGTCCTCACAGTGATGTCGTCCATGGGGTAGTGTTCATTGTTGCCCGCAACCATGTCAGACAATTTTTCTACTGGTTGGAACTCCGTGGAAGCGACACTGCTACGACGCTGGGAAGCGGGGCTTATTATGTCCACATTAGCACCTAATGCAACTCCTTCTTGGCTAAGTGCTAATGCCTCTTGAAGCCGAAACATTCTTTCATTAGCTGAAGCTACTTGTTCTTCGAGGATACGCAGCTTTTCTTCTGCTGTGGCCTTAGTTCTTCTTCAACTTCTGTAAGACTAGATATCTTTATTGAGGCTTTTCTTCCATGGAACTACACCCACGCCTCGGACACATCCAGTGTGTCCCAAATTTCCAAGTGCATAAGTCAGCTCCTTTTTCTCTCCGTCAGGCTTGAAATTTCCTTGCCATTTAGCCTTTAGTGCAGCTTGCAACCTGGTGAATTCTGCTATTAATAAATTGGTAGTAATAAATGATCCATCTTCCCTATATAGTGTGCCTCCATGAGCGAAGAAAAAGTTTCTTTACACGCAATGGCCAATCAAGAGTTGCCAGCACGATTCCTCTTGCCATTAGGTCATCTTCCATCCTCTGCCATTTCGGCATCGCCGTCTTATAACCTCCTTGGCCAAGATGGTGATAATGTTTATTTTTGCTCGCATTATCTTTAGCTTGTAGAGCTTGCTTTTTGGCATCTTCCGAATACTTGTATTGCTTGAATGCTTCCCAATAAGGTGCTAGCTTCTGGAACTTGTTCTCCAAATCTAGTTTGATGCCCTTCTTGATAAAGTCTTTGTGCAAGTTTTTTCTTGTACGTTTGGAAAGCAATTGCCATCTTCCTAAAGGAAAATTTCTTCAATTTTTTTGCTTTCCCTTCTGGATATGTGAAGTGCAGTATCAAATGTTGCCAACACAATTCCTTCTCTCACTCAGGGATGAGATCTTCAGGTGCAACAGTAAGTGTGGTTGCTCTCCATTTTTTAATGCTTGTGGGGATGTTTTCCCAAACAGCATACCCACATTGATTGACAAATGTTGTTAACACACCGGGGGGAGCAATTGGTGCGCCTTCCTCATCCACTTCTGTGATGATGGTATGCCCTCCATCTTTTTCTTCCCACCTCATTTCCATTTAGGCCTCGTTGAGGATGCAGATAGCTACAAAAATGATGCATTAATTATAACCGTTGTTGATAAGTAGAGAATTGAAATCATGTACATGTATATAGGGATTCATATAACTTTGCAATTTCTTCCTCCTCTTCAGCTGGAGCATCATCACCGCCATCACCAGTCATATTTAGGTACTGACTGCCATCATCCTCTTCACCTAAAGCATCATCTACTTCTGCATTATAGTTGCTGCCTTCCTTAATAATATTTTGAATGAACTACTCTTCGTCCATGTCTCCCATTTTAACTAGTACAAGAAAAAATAAGGTATTTAGAAAGTAATTCTAAATAAATGATTTCTACCAATTTCCTATATTTTGTAATAATTTTCTATATTGTTATCTTCCATATTAACAAGTAATTCTAACCATTACTAAAAGTAATAGTTAAGAAAGTGATTGTAAATAGAATGAAACTAAATTCAACAAAAGAAATAATTATAGGCATCATGTAAGTAAGTTTCCATGCCATTTTCTAGTAATCTCAATGATTTCTACCAATTTCCTATGTTTTGCAATAGTTTCCTATATTTTTATCTTCCATATTAATAAGTAATTCTAACCATTACTAACAGAAATAATTAAGAAAGTAATTGTAAATAGAATGAAACTAAATTCAAAAAAAAAATTCTAGGCATCATGTAAGTTTCCATGCTATTTTCCAATAATTTCAATGATTTCTACGAATTCCTTATTTATTTTCTAATTTATGGTTGTTGACGTCATCATGGGGCTTGCTGACGTCAACGATCGGGGTGGGGGCTTACATACGCAGGTGAAGGGCCGAGGGTGCGGCGGCGGGGGGCGGAGGCTGGAGCGCGGAGTCCACGACAAGGGTAGAGGCGCTTGGGCTGAGGGTGGTCGGCGCACGGCGAGGAGGGGGGTGAAATGCGGCGGAGCACGGTGAGCACAGGGGGCTGCCGACTGGGGCGGAGTAGCGGCTGGCATCGGGGAGCTCGGAATCGTGTGGGGCGGAGTGTGCTACAGTTTTGGGGAAGCTTCGGGTGCGGCCGGACGTCGAGGATGTTGAGGAGGAGCCGGAGCTGAGGCCGTTGAGGAAGGGGGCCGGTTGGCCAGGGCGGCGGGTGGCACGGATGTCAAAAAGGAGCGTGGAGTGCAGCGTGGCGAAGTGCGCCGCGCTGTCAGGGAGCTCCGAGTGCGGCCGGACGTTGAGGAAGTTGAGGAGGAGTCGGGACGGCGGCCGGCGGTGAAGGGGAGCGGTTGGCCAGGGCGGTGGATGGCACGGACGTCGAGGAGGAGAGCTCAGTGCGGCGGGGTGTAGTGTGCCCCGATGCCATGGAGCGTTGGGCGCGGCCGATCGTTGAGGAGGAGCCGGTGCGGCGGGTGACAGTGGACGACGACGGCGGGGGTGGCGGAGTGGCGGCGGATTCGGGAGAGGAACGATTGTGCGGCTAAGTGTTAGAGAAGAAGAGGGGGTGGGGCTTTTGTAGGTTAGGCCAAGTTAGTGCCCGGTGGAGGCCTTACCCGGTACAAAATGACTTTTAGTACCAGGAAATGCTACTGCCTAGTACTAAATTTTTTCATTTAGTACCGGGCAAGGCCAATGCCCGGTACTAATCTGGCCAAAAAAAGGCGGGTAGCGAAACTTGGGGAATTTTATACCGAGCAAAGCCTCCGCCCGTTAGTAATCTTCCCCTAGCGTTTCATTTCCCGCAAGCACTATATTTTCTTTTTATTATTTCTAAAATTGCTGCTATATTTGTTTTATGCTTAATAAATGGAGTAACTTAGGAAACAAAATTGAAAAAGTTTTATACCTTACTTTTGACTATCTCTACACCATACAACAATTTATTTATATAGTAAAATCAAAAAAATTTAATTACTAATAGGATATGAAATGTTTCCATACCGCTATTAATCCAAGAAAAAGGAAAAAACTACTATTTCAAACATGCAAAAGTATTAAGAAATATTATCTAGAATAAATTTGACAATTATGCCATCAGAATACAATGTATTTGTGTAATTGCCTCTAATTTAATGTTTCAAGACATTTGATGATCCAAAATAGTGCAAATATTTAATATTTTGACCATGCAAAAATAGTTTATGGATTTGTGTTTGTTTTATTTGATCCAAATTGTACAAATAGTATTGTTAGTCGTGATCTTCTTGACAAACATCCCTTGGTCATGATCGCGGCATAAGTACGAAGTGTCTTCTTTGGATAATAGGATGCTGGGGCCAACCTCAACTGAGAATGGAGGAAGGTCATCAAACTTATCAAAATCTTCTGACTTGTCCGAAATGTCCTCAACTCCAACAATTTTTCTTTTCCCTGGCAGAATTATCTGGCGTTTTGGCTCATCTTCTGACTTTTTACCAGCCTTTGTCTTGGGTTTGCTTGACATGTCCTTCACATAGAAAACCTAACTCACATCCTTGGCTAGGACGAATGGTTCGTCTGTATATCCAATCTTGTTGAGATCCACTATTGCCATCCCATAACGGTCTTTCGTTATGCCTCTTCTAGCAACCCATTGACAGTGAAATAGAGGGACCTTCAAAGGCCCATAATCAAGTCCCCATATCTCCTCTATGACACCTTAGTAGCTGTCCTTATTCCCATTATTGTCTATTACAACTATATGAACACCACTATTTTGGTTGGAATTCTTTTGATCATGGGCTCTCGTATAAAATATATATCCATTTATCTCGTACCCTTGGTATTGCAATATCGAGATAGATGGTCCCTTAGCCAACCATTGAAGTTGTTCATCAATCGTCTTGTTACCCATAAGGTGTCGTCGGATCCATGTTACGAAAGTATCTATGTGATGTCGTGTAATCCAGGCCTTAGACTTCCCTGGGTTTTCAGACCGTACAATATCCTTGTGCTCCTCCATATATGGAGCCACCAAGGATGAATTATGTAGCACTGTGAAGTTTGCTTTGTGGATTTTAGTCTCATGTATGTTCATATTAGTTTTCTTTTTGAGTGTGCCCTTTCCCTTCACGTGGCCCTCGTGGCGTGACACGGGGACCCCTATCGGACTAACTTCATCAATAAAGTCAACACAAAACTTAATGACCTCCTCTTTTCCATATCCTTTGGCGATGCTTCCTTCTGGATGGGCACGATTGTGAACGTACTTCTTTAGGACCAACATGAACCTCTCAAAAGGCCACATATTGTGCAAGTATATTGGACCCAGAATGGTTATCTCTTTAACAAGGTGAACCAAGAGATGAGTCATAATAATAAAGAAGGAAGGTGGAAAGACAATCTCAAAGCTGACAAGATATTGGACCACGTCATTCTGTAGCTTTATTAGATTGTTTGGATCAATTGCCTTCTGCAAAATTTTCATTGAGGAACGCACGTAGCTTTACGCTTGACAATCTCACATTCTCTGGTAGAATACCCCTCAGTGCAACCGGAAGCAACTGTGTCATCAGGACGTGATAGTCATATGACTTAGATTTGTGAATTTCTTCTCTTTCACATTTATTATTCCCTGTATATTAGATGAGTACGTGGACAGGACCTTCATACTATTCAAGCAAACAAATATGCTTTCTTTCTTCTCTTTGCTGAGAGTGTTGCTGGCAGGACATAAGTGGTGTTGTCCGTTCTCTCCCTTTTTCGGATGTAGGTCCTCTTGTTGTTTCGTATGTTTCAAGTCCTGCCTTGCTTCCAATGTATCGTTTGGCGCCCCATAAATATCAAGGAAGCCTAGCAGGTTCACGCAAAAATTCTTCTTCAGATGCATCATGTCAATTGTGTTGCAGACCTCTAGAACTTCCCAATAAGGTAGCTCCCAGAATATAGACTTCTTCTTCCACGTGGTTGCACGTCCATTATCGTCGTTGGAACAGGTTGGCTATGGGAACCTTTACCAAAGACTACCTTCACATTCTTTATCATAGAAAATACATGCTTTCCGTTATGGTGCAAAGGCTTAGCATGAGTGTCGGGCTTCCCTTTAGAATGCTTTCCTTTCTTTTTTAAAGGGTGATTTGCAAGAACATATCGACGATGGCCCATATACACCACCTTTTGATAGTGCTTCAAATACATGCTATCGGTTTCATCTAAACAGTAGGTGCATGCCCAATATCCCTTGTTCGTCTATCCTGATAGGTTACTAAGTGCAGGCTAATCATTGATGGTTACAAAAAGCAATGCTCTAAGAATGAAAGTCTCTTGTTTGTCCTCATCCCACACAGGTACACCTTCTTCTTTCCAAAGCAGTAAAAGTTCATCAACCAACGGTCTTAGGTACATGTCAATATCGTTGGCAGGTTGTTTTGGGCCTTGGATAAGGACTGGAATCATGATGAACTTCTGCTTCATGCACAACGAAGAAGAAAGGTTCAAGATACATAGGGTCACAGGCCATGTACTATGAGTAGTACCGAACTCACCAGTTGGATTCATTCCATCAGTGCTTAAACTAAACCTTATGTTCCTTGTGTCCTTCTCAAAGTCTGGGAATTATTTATCAATTTTTCTCCACTGGGAACCATCTGTGGGGTGTCTCAGCTTCTCATCTTGCTTACGTTCTTCTTTGGACCATCGCATCAACTTAGCATGCTCCTTATTTCTGAACAAGCACTTCAAAAGTGGTATTACAGGGTGTTGGCGCTAGAAATCGGTCAACCGAATCCTAGCGACCGACACACGACCCGGGAGAATCTGCTTAGCTCCTGTTCGGGTGAATGCCCTGGTGCGGTTCGCGCGGCGTGCCAGCCAATCTGACCTGTTGATTGGCAAGGAAGAATACGTGTCAGGTTCAGAGATCACGATCGGCTAAGTTTCCGATCTCGAAAGAGCTTATCAGCGAGTCGGCCGATTTGCTTTAACAAAGGAATCGACTATGAAGCAGCCAATCACTGTAGCCTTGTAGGCAGAAAACTACTAGAGTAATCGATACAAAGCTATAACAACAACACTAGGAACAGATCTAATCGGCAGTGGATGAATTTAATAGCAGATCGTAAAAAGAGCCGAAACTACCGATTCCTAGCTGGATAACTGGTGATAAAACTAGAAAAAACAGGCAAAATCCTATAATTCTAGCAAATATCGATAACTAGTGAATAAATCTAAACGAAACAACAGCGATGCGCCCGAAGTTAAAGCTTAGATATTACTCGATAAGCGGAACTTACAGAATCGGCCGGAGATCAAGATGATGCAGCCCTGCCAACCCGTACGAACTCGTGAAAAAGAGGAAAGTAATGGCGAAGTCGCCTGCTTGAAAGTAAGTACGAGGAAAAAGTAGTTTGTTGTATTGATTGATTGATTATTACAGATTTACAAAGGTAGCTATTTATAGCCCCGTACAGATATCTTCTTAACCGACTAGAATTCTATCCCTAATTCAAACAGAAAACGAATATCTACAAGCACGATTCGTGCTAGGTTGGTTACTCCACGCTTCGTGGGCTGACCTCCATCTTACCCTTCTACTCCTTTCCAAGCCCATACAGGCCCAATTAATCCATCCTCCTAATCGGCCGATTCCTCATCGGCAAAAGGCTACCGATTGGGACTCTGGTATATTCGACCTGAAACGAAACAGAAGTCACCGGCCGATCTCTCACTGTAGCACCACTTGGCCGATTCCCAACTGTGCTCCTCCGATTCCCTCTCTTCTTGGCGCCGATTCTACTAGTGACGAAATCTGGCGTCAACACAGGGAAAACCACATCACCTTTGCTGGAACTCTCTTCTTCACAGGCTGCCTCTCAACATCACCGGAGTCATCTCGCCTGATCTTATATTGCAACGCCTCGTAGACAGGACAAACATCCAAGTTCTTATATTTCTTGTCATGACAAAGGATACAATCATTAGGACATGCATGTATCTTTTGTACATCCAATCCTAGAGGGCAAACAACCTTTTTTCTTCATATGTGGATGAGGGAAGTTCGTTACCCTCAGGAAGCATTTTCTTTATGATTTTCAATAGCTCTTCAAATCCCTTATCGGTCACACCATTTGCTGCCTTCCACTGCAGCAATTCCAGTATGCTACCCAAGATCCTGTTTGCAATCGAGGTACAATAGCTTTTTAGATCCTCCAAAATCTTCTCAAACTTCTTTGTCTCCTTTGCATTTTTGGAGTCTTTCTTTGCATCTAGCAACACCTAACATAGTTCGTCAGTTGGTTCATCTTGTGCAAAATCTTCTTCAGCCTCGCCTATTTCAAAATCTGCAAAGGCACCGCCTTCAGCCCAATTGGCTGAAATGTTGTTATCATCATCATCATCTTCACCGTCTTATATTACAACTCCTCTTTTGCCGTGCTTGGTCCAAAGAATATAGTTTTCCATGAAACCCCAACGAAATATGTGGCCGTGTAGAGTTTTTGATTTAGAATAATCCTTGTTATTTTTGCACATTCTAAGTGGACAATACATGAAACCCTTTGGTGACTTGTTGGCCTCTGCCGTTTCGAGAAAAGTCTTTTGGCCATTAATAAAAGGCATGGAGCACCGGTCACCGTACATCCATTGCCAGTCCATCTGCAAAAAGTTTTTAATTTACTTCTCCATTTGTAAAGCAACAAACGCAAAAAAAAACTTTCTGAATAATATTGTTGACCTTTTATGGACCACTTTCGATGAGCTAATTAAATCTCTACAAATTGTGGGGAATTTTGGCAGCAACTCCCTTTGTCCCGAATCGTCATCAGCTTGAACTCAACTATGTTATTTATGTAAAGCAACAAAATTAGTTGATTATTTTTGTTTCAACATGGTACTTATGTTATTTATGTAAAGCAACCAAAGTAATTAACACAACACATATTTGTCAACATCCAATACAATTTTCTCAATATCGAACATACTTTCATAAGTAAAAAATCTACATTCTCCATGCATGTATAAATTGAAAAACTCTCCATTCATCCTCACTCTAAAAAAGCACAAATTTCTCTAGCTACAAAGCATAAAATATAGAATACTATTCATAAGAGGAGGCAGGATTAAATTGCTAACCTTTAGAACAATTAGAAGAGTGAAATCCCCACAAATCGTGGAAAAAATGGGCAGCATCATCGCGCATGAAGTGAAGAAGCCCGAGCTCTCGGTCAAATGGTTGAGCTTGGGCTCGGGGAGGAAGAAGGAGCTTATTTTATAGTGTGTACGTCAGTACTGGCTGGTGGCTCTAGCCGGTACTAAATTGTGACATTTAGTACCGGTTGAAGCTACCAGCCGGTACACACGTGCACGAACACCATTTTGTACCGGTTGAAGCTACCAGTCGAGTACTAATGGCTTCCAGGAAAATCTAGTTGTTGGCTATCCAGTCCCCGTGCCACCATTTAGTACCGGCTGAGGCTCCAATCTGATACTAGAGGGACTCTCGTGCACTGTACGTGACGACTGCTACTAACACTGATCATTATTACCGGATGAAATTCGTCCTGTACTGACGCTTGGACGAATGTCAGTTTTCAGTAGTGGAGACCCCCCGAGCCGCCCGATCACGGTGAGGACAATGCACCAAGACGAAGAACGTAACACTTGGAGGGGCAATTTCGTCCAAGCACAGAGGCGCCAGCTCGTCCCAACTCCCCGAGCAGCTCAGCTAGCTAGGTGGCAATAATGGTGGAATCATTGCCACAGGACCCTTGTTTCTTTCCCAGATGCCAAAGAGGAAGGGAGATCCCACTGCTGACGCCTGTGCACACGTGTGCATGACGTGTGCAGTGTGCTCCCATAGATCCTAGCTCCTGTGTAGACAGGTGATGCTAGGTGAGGTTGTTCGGATCTTTTTCCCTCTGGATTTGTCCTAAACATTAGTCATAGGAAGTGAAGTGGCATGAGCCGAAACTTTTGGGATTGTTTATCTTCTCTCACTGATGTCGACTGAAGTGAATCATACTAGGAATGTTGGTTTTGTACGCTCTGTTGCGTTGTATACTTTCATTTCTAATTAAAAACGTGGCAACAAATTATGTCTTTGGTCTAGTTCAAGGTATAAGATAGGTCTAAAAAATAACCGTGATTGTGTTCCACGAAATTGACATTAGTGATTTCTTAAGAACATGTTTTGCTGATTCCTACCACTAGCCGGAGAGAAAAGATTATCATTTCTCTATGGTCAAACCGATAAGGTGAGACGTGTGTATCATGTATCCATTTCTAATCCAACTAACAGCAGCTACAAGCCTACCATGACAGAAATATTTAAGACAAGTTCGAGTATACTCATACCATGGCAGTAGCCACAAAATAAATGGATAAAGAACGAGAAGGAAGACGGCGACGGCTACTGTCGCTTTCATAATAGGGTTCAGTGCTCATCCCACACACCTTTTGCATGTACTGACCACCGTAGCATCTTCTAGAAGCTAAGGTCTTTGACATAGGCTCTGGTTCTGATTGTATTTTCCACCGTCTTAAGATTGAGGCGGACCCGCATCAGCTTAGTTTTTGTTGTTGGCTGTTCAAATGGGCTATCAAGGTTGGTCTAGAGAAACACAAGGGGAAAGTTTTCAAAATCCAACATGATCTAAGATAGTGTTTGGCTCGTGTTAAGGTAACGTAAAAGCAAAAGGAATCATATTACAGTCTATTTGGTGGCGGAATGGGTAATTACCCTCTGTGTTTGGTTGCACTCTAATAACATAATCAGATTACAGTGTGGATGCTGCATCTGATTACTATAGGGGGAAGGGTAACAAGCTTGTATAGATATTATTTAGGTAAGAGATTCGATTACAATGTCAATTAATTACAAACCATCACAACCAAATATATGTATGCGTTACCATCAGTAATCAGATTACGTTAATTTTAGCTAACCAAACACACCACCTAAGTATTTTTAAATCACCCTTTGCTAGTTGTAGTAGAGTCTTACCAAGAAGATTTTTTTTTCCATTCACCATTGAGACTGATCCCATTCTTTCGAGTTTAGGTGCCATTGTCATCCTACGTGATTCTCCTACTCGAATGTTTATTTGAGTTGCAGCTTTTGAATTTTTTTTAAAAAAAATTTTGCTAGTTTTTTTTTGAAAAACCAACACTAACTTTTAGAATATGTGTTTAGCTTTCTGGATTCAAAAGCTACAAAAAGTTCAGAAAATTGAACTTTTCAACTTCTTGATTTTTTTGGAAGCAGCACGAGAAGTTTGCTATTGTTTGAGCTTTTGACTTTTCATGCTGAGAAGATACCGGGAAGCTCAAACAAACGGGACAATGTCTTCCTGTAGGTGCTTAACCGTAACGACTGAAATGTTTGTGGGCATCTGAAAACCTCCTGACTTGCCAGAGAACTTTTGCATTTCCGGCCAGAAAAGAATGGCTATCATCAAACAAAGAAAAAGAGAGGACATCAGGATATCGAGAAGAAACTAACATACACTAGCTGGAACACAAAAGGAGAACCGTCCATATATTGATTTGATTCCCATCAGGTACAAACCAGTTTAGTTATTGGGAGGGCCCGTGTGGTTGGAGGAGCATCTCGTCTCATCTTTCATTTCTTTTTTCCCGCCTGATTGGAGTGGTGCGCTCCCACACATGTACACTGGATAATGCTCTATATTCCCGTCGGTTTATCTGGTCGATATTTTTCTGCACGTCAGCGTCACTGCCTTTTAGTTTGAGAGAGAGAACTTGTATTTTTTTTTCAGATAAAGAGAGAGCTTGTAGTTATCTGTTCTTGTTGTGGTGTGCCACCGTCGTGCCATCATTTTTTTTTAGAAAATTTCTTTTTTCGAACGAATTTTTTTAAAAAAAATTCATGAGATGGGAATTTAATGTATGTGTTGACGGCAAACTTCGACGCGCCTGAAGACTCCCCGCGTGGGCCTGTGCTATAAATGCGGCCCAACCGAGAATCAGCAACAGGCATGCATGGCCAACCGCAACAGGCCGAGCGTCAGTCACGAATCAGCCCAACCAGCGTCAGTCACGAATCAGCCCAACCAGGTTCCGTCCAGGACATATATCATGTACAGCGTTATCAGGTGGTTCTTTTGATTTTGTTTCTTCTCTTTTAATTTCGTTTTCTTTTGTATTTCCTTCTTATTTTCTCTTCTTTATCCCTCTGTTTTGTTGTTTCTTCTTCGATCCTCCGTTCTTTTTCCCCCACGTCATTTTTTTCTTCCTTTTTTTCGGGTGGTGTCTTTTCTTTTCAATATTCCCGTTTCTTCTTTTCCATTCCTTTTTTTATTCTTTTTTCTCTTTTATTTCATTTGGTATGTTATGGTTCCTTTTTAGTATTTTTCTTTTTAGTTTTTTATTCATATTTCTTCCATCATTTTAATTTTAAATAATTGTAATTTTTTTTCTCATTTGTCCTTTTCTTTTCCTTTCTCTTTTTTTTCTTTATGTACTAATATATTCACCACGTATATATATATTATTTGCATATAAGACCATCCTATTGCTTTTGTTTCTTTATCTTTTTATTTGTGGCATATTATGGTTTTTCTATATTTTTTGTTCTTGTTTTATACATCTTTATTCCCTTATTTTCTCTTTTAGAGGATTATAAACTTTTGACAGTATTTAGCTTTGTTGTGTGAATATTTATAGTTTTCTCAGAGCATAGAGTTGTTTTATATTTCATAAGTTATACAAGTTGTCGTAAGTTTATAATTTTTTTAGAGGTAAATATTTTTGCCTTTTTGGTTCATATAATTTGTTCAATACGTATAGTTGATTTGTTCCTATGTTGGTATAATTTGTTCGAGGAGTACAAATCATTGTTCCGTGAATTTATTGATTTTGTTCAATACGTACATTGATTTTGTTCTAGAAGTTCGTAAAATTTGTTTAAAGAGTACAAATCTTTTGTTCTATGAGTTTGTATAATTTGTTCTAAAAGTATAATTTTTTATTCGGTGAATTTGTATAACTGTTCTATACATATAATTCTTTTGTCCACACCGTATGCTATATTTTGTTCGTCATGTTTAACTATTCATTCGCAGAAAAATAAGTTCAATTATTTGTTCGCAATAGTTAAATGTAATTATTTAATATTTAAAAAATATTTTTTAAAAATATAATCCAAATATTGTTGAGTGGGGTCTTATTTTGAAAGTTTTGTCATAACAAATATAATGGTGCAATCAAAATTTAATTTGGATGCTTGATTTAATATTTATATTTTTTTAATTTTGAATTTGCATGCATTTGAGTTACGTCATCATCCCTTTTTTACAGGCACCCATGCAGTCTCTCTCCGTCTTGTTTAAACATGCATGCACCGAGCCTTAAAAGTTTAATAAAGGTGCACTAAATAAATCATTAATTGGGCTGACATGACATGCAGCCCATTGCAATCTGATTGCTGCTAGCCCATTGCAATCATTAATTATCACCTTTTGCGACAGCTAACCGCACCCTGTTCACGGTCCGGTTCGTGTCGCAAACCGCAGTTCATGGTCCGGTTCCGGTTTGCAGGTTTCTGGTTTGTTTCCGAACCAAACCAAGAGGGAGCTTGCCGGTCCAGGTGGGGCTGGTTCTTGCTGGTCCGGGTGGAGCTGGTTTTGTACGGGTTGCTAGCCGGTGGAAAGTACCGCTAGTACGGGTTGGGCTGGCTGGTTTGAACGGGTTTATGTTGGTTTAGTTCTGGAGATGTGGAATGACCACACAATGATACAATGCTGGTACTGCTAACTCTACACGTGCCGAATTAATCAAGCGCGTACTGTTGGCTACACACAAGGAACGTACAAAATTGAAGCTATGTAATATACCAGGTGTTTTTGACAAATATAATTTATGAAGAAATTCCAAATTATGAACATGGCTTTGAGCTCTCCAAAAACATCTAGAATTCATTGCCTAAAATGGTACATTTTTTGTAGAAATTCTCTAAAATACATATGTCTGTGCAGGAAGACTAGGGCAGCTGCTTTACAACTGCAGCTATACACTATCATGAATAAACAAAAAGCAAAAAAGAAATGAATTGGCCGAGCAGCTCGTGATTAACATTAAAATGAGATCCAAGAAAACGTCAAACTGATAGACCAAGCCAGATGTTGCAGCCTTTGGTTTGGCAACACCATGAATTTTTGACATACTTGAATGAAAATATTATGCTTCCAAGTCAGTCAAATCTGAGGAAAACAGGGAAAAGAAATTTAGATAGCATAATTACTCTAAACTATTAAAGATGATGACAAAAGGAAAGACACAGAACAATAAAATACTGACAAACAGTCTAACCTTCATCTACTGGGTTAGCGCAACGAAACTGGTACATGTAAGAGAATGTTCCCTCTTAACAGGTAACACAGGAAAATAATCTCATATCAAAATTAAAATTGCATTTGCAGGATTGTTCTTTGAAAATGAGTCATGTAGCACTTACTAGTTCATTGGGAGAGATGCATGTCTACACAATTTCTATGCAATGAACAATTTCTCCCTTTTTTTGTAAATCAGTCAACAATTTCAACTTTCAGCAATCAGCATCAGCAGGCACAGAATAAAAATTGCAGATAAAAGAGGCCAAATATAGACACTGCCTGATAAATGCTTCACCATCCAGTATAGCCTAGTTATTGAGTTAACTGCAGCAGGTGCTTTCAAAGATTGCTCTTCAATTTCCACATCAGCATCCAATAAAATCTGACGTAGAGAATCATTTGATGGATAAGATGGAGCCTGACTAATCAGATGTGCATGATAATTATCAGTACTGTCTAATCCAACTGCAGCAAATTTATGATGTAATGCATGAATCTGATATGCTAATTATCAGGCTCAGGTTCGATTTGCTGTCGAATCTGATATACTAGTTATCCTGTCTAAACTCTGCACTAAGCCAAGACATTCAAAGCACCAGGGATGCTACTTTTGTTGAAGCTGGATGTAACACCAACATTTGAAAAAATTTGCACAAACTGATTCGGTAGGAAGCACTATTGAGTTGGAACAAGTACATGCATAGAAAGATCCATCATGAAACGGATCGTAGCCAATCTACTATGGAAGTTACCCCAAGGACGAATTAATCATTTGTGATTCCTACATGACAAGAAACTACCACAAGAACGAATCGATCCAACGGATTGTAGGCAATGCCCGTAGAACTGTACCTTCTTTGGTCTTTGCAAACTATCCTAATCCCGATCTGAACATTTCAACTCGAGTTCAACTACCGTTCAAGGCTACAGACAACCCACGAAACAAGGAGCAAATAAGAGCAAGATAGAATCGAGCCCAGAGAAAGATTAAGACATAGGAGGTGACCTGCTTGTTCAGTTCAGTCGGATCGAGAGCTGAGAGAGAACCTTGAAAGCTTCAGATGTTAGCGTCGAGATCCGTTGCGAGACGCTAGGGTGAGTCCTCGTCCACCTAGCGAGACAGGAAACCTCCGCCACTACTCTCGTGATGCTTCGGCCGCCTGCGCCCCACTCCATCTCAAGCCTCGAGCCATGCCGTCACGCGGCCGCTTCGCCACCGCCGCCGCCGCCGCCGCCGGGTTTTCCGGGTAGAACCCGCAAACCGACAATTTTCTCCTTATTTTGTCCGGGTTCAGAGCGGTCCGAACCCAAACCATGTCAGGCACCAGGATGACGGTTCCATCCGGACCGGGTACGGTCCGGCAGTCGGTTTTTTTTCAAACCGATGAGCAGGGCTACTACTATTACCACACGTTGGTCCGAAGCTGTGTGTATGAGTCGTCTTGTCTCAAAGTCCTAGATTTTAAGTTGAATGGAAGGTGTTTAGGTAGGATCGCAATCGGCAGGATCATCATGAAAAATACGCAACCAAGCGCACCGATTCTGATTGTGAAGTTTCAAGATCGGATGGCATAATTGAGATATTGACAACCATCGTATCGAAATATTTGTCGTTGTTGACTTTTTCATGCAACGTTTGACCGTTCATTTTATTCAAAAATTTATTGCAAATGTAAAAAAGATAAGTCATGCTTAAAATAAGAGTAAGCCACAAATAAAATAAATGACACATATAATATTTTTAATAAGATGAATAGTCGAGCGTCGTGACCAAAAGTCAACAACGACAAATATTTTGATACGGAGGTGGTATAATCATCACCAAGATGAAGCTAAAGACCTCTTTTTTTTCTTTTGCGGGGAACGTTGCCCTTTGTCTCAGGCGACAGTTGCGTGTTGATTATGGCCTAAACTAGGCAGAAGATTACAAGCATTGTTCCTACAAAGTGAATCCTTGGTAGCTAATTCCACAACTCAGTCCGGATCTCGTTAACCCAGGTACACACGCGACTCCCCGGTGAGGACTTTTAAGCACAACAGCGTGCTAACAAGTTTGCCTCAAGCTTAACAAAAGAGGAGATTACATAAGTAAAGGATCTACTAATCATTTGAATCTCCTGCCATAAACCCGCAACACAGGATCTTGGTCCGGTTGACGATTACCTTGGGTCCTTGGCCAAAGTCCTGTATACCCAGAATCTTGTTTAAATGTTTTTTTTTCTAATGAGTAAGATCAGCAAAAAAAAAATAAACAAAAGAGTGACTGACACAAACTAGTTGTAGTTGTAACTTGTAAAATGATTCTCAGCACTCTAATGCATGCATGATGTAGGATGGGCCGTATTTATCTTCCTCAGCACTCTAATGTTTAAATGTTTTTTTCTAATGAGTAAGATCAGGAAAAAAAAAGAGTGACTGTGAGACAAACTAGTTGTAGTTGTAACTTGTAAAACGATTCTCAGCACTCTAATGCATGCATGATGTAGGATGGGCCGTATTTATCTTCCTCAGCCTGGAAGCCCAACCTTTCGCCCGGGGCCCAGACAGCCCGCAAGAGACGGCCCGATTTGCTGCGCGGCAGCTAAAAAGTTACTGATGACTGTGTTTTCCAAAATATGGGATTGATTATAGTCTAAAATCTATATACATCAAAAAGGTTAATTAATAGATAAAGTGGGGCTTCTAGAATGTGGATGGTAGCCAGACGAATATTTATATTTATATTATGCACTCAAGAGAGAGAGAGAGAGAGAGATGAGATTTGGAGGGCTCAGATAATCAGATTTTGATAATATTGGTGTGTTGGGATTCTTTGCAGATGAATTATCTCTTTGTAAGGTGGCTATTTTAAAAATGTTCAAATGTGTGCCCTTTTAAGTTTCCTTATAATCTAGTCCGTTTAAACTAAATCCAACGGACCGTGTTGCGAGTTTGAATGATAGCACCTGGAGATGTATCAGCACCAGATTGTCCCCTAGTTAAGAATAGTTTTTCGAGTTTTCACTACAAACTGCAGGTCAAGTAAAATACTCCCTACATTCCAAATTATAAGTCATTCCAATCAAATTATAAGTCATTCCAAGAATCTTGGAGAGTCAAAGCATCTCAAGTTTGACCAAAATTATAGAAAAAATTATAAAGATTTATGACATCAAATAGGTATACTACGAACATATAATTGATGAAGAACATAATGATACTTAGTTGACATCATAAATATTATTATATTATCATATAAATTTGGTCAAACTTGATATACTTTAACTCTCCAAGATTCTTGGAATAACTTATAATTTGGAATGGAGGGAGTAGCTTGCAACTTCAGAAATAATATACAGGGCATTAGGTTTTAAAAGCTCACCGTAAATCCCAGATTCTCACAGTACCATCCTCAGAACCAGAGTGCATCCAATTGCCATCACAATGGAATACCCACGGCCATCACATTACTAGTATGCGAATCATAGCTAATTACCTGCTAGGTGTATTCTCATCAAATAAGGAAAAGGAACATGATGACGCTTGTTGTTGAAAACATGTAAGCGTACCGGTTGAGGGCTATTTGAGTTGACGTCAAAAGGCGGATATGAGGATTGCCAGCAGCAGCTAAAAATCTCTTGTCTGGGGTTATCTCAAGGCGATTAACTTGCTGCAGACAACATATTACAGAAGACAAACAGCATGTAAGATTTCTGCTAAACTAGATAGCTCTATTCTTGATGCCAGTAGTCAATACTTACAGAGTCAGGGTATTGAATCGTGCAGTAATAGCGACCACTCTTGGCTTCCCAAAATCTGATTGTGTGATCATAACTTGCGGTTGCTAGGATGACAGAAGGTTGCGCCATTTTGCAGCATATAGCCTGCCATACATCAACACGTGCTCTCAAACTGAAAATTATAGACATGGAAAAATGGCTCGAACAAATGCACAAGCTTTGGCGCTACACTTCACAAAGAAACCATTTTTTTCCCTACGATTGAGCATTTGTTCCTGCCCTTATAGATCCAATGAGCCACTAATCTGAACATGTTTTTTTACCAAATTAAACATAAATACTTAGAAGCCACGGCGATGTAAGTAGCCCGCTGATTTTAAATGCTTCGAGAGATTTGAACAGAAGTGGCGAGTGGCGGTGCGTCAACCAGCCTAGCCTCAAGGGACACCGGGCGGCACCAGTACCACTCGGCTGGTCGCTAGCTTTCCGAGAGATGCAGAGATCGGGGGCAGGCTAAATGAAGCCGGCGGCGGCGAAAGTTGACGGCGGCACGAGGGGATCTAGGTTGCCGCCGCCGAAGGAGGTGGGAGAGCAACGGGACGTGGAGGAAGGGTTACCTGATGGACAGGGGATACACCAGGAACCAGGACGAGGCGACCCGGCGACGGCGGCGGCGGCGGCCGGCAAGCGCCCGGCGGCAGAGGAAACGCCGGGTCGCACGCGTGAAGACGGTCTCGATGGGCTTCTGGGGACTAAGGCTTGGTTGGATTCGCAGATTCCAATTGGATATGGGCCCTAAACAAGCTCAACTATAAGAATTTTTATATTTTTATATATTTCTTTTACGATTTTGCAGAAATAAATAGTCGAACAAAAAATTTTGCAAAAATGGACGTATGACCAAACGGCGGAAGGCGCTTATCGCAGAATGAAATGGCGGTAAGGGTCGTTACCGCCCCCCATCCGGCGGGCCGCCCACGGGTTCGAATTGCGCAGGTTTCGAGGAACCGTTGCCGTTTCATCTGGCGGTAAGAGAGCTCCGCCAATTCAAACGGCGGAAAGCACTCCCTTCCGCTGGCTCATCCGGTGGGGCCTCCCCTTATATAAGCGGCGCGCGGCCGCTCCCACCCACGCGCCAGCAAAAGGAGCCAGCAGGGGAGGGAGGGAGACCGAAGGAAGGCAGGGAGAGGAGAGGGGAGGAGAGGAGGGGAGAGGAAAAGAGAGGGGAGGAGGAGGAGGAAGGGAGGGAGGGAAGGGATTGAAGTTTCAGTAGTCGTTTTATTTCAAATATTTTTTTATATCTCGTAGTTTAGTTAGCGTAGATAGTGTAGTGGATGGATGTAGTAGTACATAGATCAGTAGTTAGTTTAGTGGATCTGAGACTTAGAAAAATCTAGCGGATTTTAGACATAGGGAAATGTAGCTTAGTCAGTATAGTGGATTTAGCTTAAGTATTTAGTTCACATTAAATTTTATTTGTTTATTTATGTTCATTAAATTTATATGAATATTATTTGCATTGCTAGGGTCACATGTTGTTTAGGTATTGACACTGTATTTGTTATAGGGGTAGTTGGAATTATTAGATTTAGTGAGAACCTTTGTGCTTGTCGCGTATAATGTCCCAGGTAGATGCTTATGATAAATTTAGTTCGTAAGGTTGGTTTGTTCAAATCTATGGCTTCTAAGTATGATGTCCCGGGTAGATGCCTAGATTTAGTTCGTAATCTACGGTGTGTGATATCCGCTGTGTGAGAAATAATTGCCCGTTCAGGGTGCACGCATATAAGGGAAAATGGAAGGATTACTGGGAGGTGACTAGAGTGGTTAAGCATCAATGCTTGCTGGCTGAATTGGAAGGAACACACCGCAACCTCACTGTTGATTTTGTTTCTCAATACATGTATCCTCAGATAGTGCAGAATCCTAGCTTCGAGCCCAAGTCCATTGTTTGTGCCATAGAGGAGAAATTCAAGTACAAGATTAGCTACAACAAAGCTTACCGAGCAAAGCAGAAGGCGCTGGGATGAAGTGGGGTACATTCGAATCATCTATGACAACTTCCCTGTCTTGTTGCACACCATATGTCAGAGGAATCCAAGAACCTTCTACGGCGTGGAAACCTATCCGTGTGCTCAGTTTCCAGGCAAATTGGTCATGCAGCGGTCATTCCTGGCGTTGGGTCCTTGCATTGAGGCTTTCCAGCGATGTCGACCAGTCATTTGCATTGATGACACATTTCTGACTGGAAGGTATAAAGGAACAACATTGACAGCTATTGGGTCCGACAGCAACAATCAGGTGTTGCCGCTTGCGATCGCATTTGTGGAGAAGAAGTCTGGAGATAGCTGGTATTGGTCCCTGGAGAGGGTGAAGAACATGATTGTGAAGGACGTGGAGGGGGTTTGTCTCATTCATGATCGGCACAAAGACATTCTACAAGCAATCGAAGACCTACAAAATGGAAGTTAGGATCATTTTAGGGTGGCGATATGGCCGGACTTGAAGAGTAGGTGGTGCATGAGGCATATGGATGCAAACTTTCATAAGCAATTCAAAAACAAGACACTTATGACATTGTTCAAGCGTCTATGCAGTTAGAATTAGGAGAGGAAATTCAACCTCCTGTGGAAGAAACTTGACGACCTTACAAAGAAACAATGCGAAGACCTAGCCAAGAGGCCGGTCGACAGCGAGACCGACCACCCTGTGTCTCTGGAGAACGTCGGGCTTGATGCTCCAAGTATCAGGCGAAGATGGGGAAGATCCATCAAAAGCTTCTCACGGTGTATTGAGCATGAGCCGAAGGAAAAGTGGGCATTACTCTTTGATGAGGGAGGTGCTCGGTGGGGTATAATGACTACAAACCTGGCTGGGGTTTACAACTGGGTCCTGCGCGGTGTTCGGGGATTGCCGCTTGTTGGTATCTTTAGAATTCTTCCTGTACCGCACCATGAAGTATTTCAAGGAAAGGTACCAGTTGGCTGATAATTCAATGCGCGACAATCACAGAATATATGGGTACAAGATGACAAAGTACATGGAGGAGGCGATTAAAAAGGCTCATTTGCATTGTGTGAATGAAGTGGGAGCCGTGGAACGCCGGTTCAAGGTTGTTTGTAGGACAAAGATCGAATGGGCCAGAGGTGCAAGAAGCACACACAGGAGTGCATCATGAGCAATGAAGGGTGTGTTTGCTCTTGCCACAAGCCAAGGTTGCTGCACAGGCCTTGCACCCATGTCATTGTTGCATGCATTGAGGCGGGGGGACTTCAGCCTTGTCGGTTCGTGTCACACTACTTCCTGAAGGAAACCATATGGCACACTTGGAGGAACGAGATTTATGGATATCATTTACTAGGAGACTTCGTAAACAATCCTGGTAATGCCGTGCGCTACATTCCTGATCGTAATCCAGAAATGTTCCAAGGGGTCGGGCGACACAAGAACAGACGTATCCGAAATGACATGGATCAATCTGAAGCTGGTCCTGATGTCCGCCTCTGCTCCAAGTGCCATGAAGATGGTCACACCTACAAGACTACCCTGCGACGACATATAGAAGTGCGAGTAGCCAAGCTGGTCCATCAAATGATGACATAATTGCTGCAGTGCGTGGTGGGGGTCGTCATGCACGTAGCAACAATGACGGGCTTCTGTGATTCATGTGCTATATGTTTGTGAACTAGTTGTGTTTTAAGTTTGTGAAGTCATTTTAAGTTGTGACTCATGTGTTGTATGTTTCTGAACTCCTTGTGTTTTAAGTTTGTGAAATCATTTCAAGTTGTGACTCATGTGTTGTATGTTTCTGAACTCGTTGTATCTTCAGTTTGTCAAGTAGTTGTGATACATGTTTGTGTACTCGTAATTCAGGCAAACCTTCCAAAATGTCATGTGATATCTCATTTGCAGTTTGTTTTATTTCATTTACATTTTCAAGTCATTATTATTTCGAGCACGTACTTATTTGTTTCATGTTGCAGGTATGGCGCAGCCAGTTCCAGAGGGGTACCAGACCCCTGAGTTCCTCGACCCTACCTTGGACGGCCTTCACAGGTCATTCATGTCAGCCGTTCGGGGTTCGAGGCTGGGCATGTTTCGGGCACGTAACCCGCTTTCGACAATGCCGATCGACGCCCGTTGGATTCTGAGGTACGTCGTACTGAGTTAAATTGTTATGGTAAGTTGTAACATTACGTTGTTTGAACTAACTACTTTTATGCATGGTACAGATTACGCACTGTGGGCCTTCTCCCTCTAGCTAGGTTAGTTGAGGGGGACATGGTCAACGCTGTTGCGTGGCTTGAGGAGAAGTCTACACGGTTCCACTTCGACATGTCACTGCTAGCAGCTCTGCTAGACCGATGGTGGCCGGAGATGCACATGTTCCACCTCCCGGTGGGTGAGATGGCCCCCCACACTTGAGGATGTCTCGCTGCTACTTGGCCTTCTTTGTGCGGGGCGTGCCGTTGCCATGGTAGACCTCCTACCTACCTTGTGTGACGAGCTGTTGGGCCGGTTTGTCGACGTTCAGCGCAAAGATGGTGCTCCACCGTACGTGACCTTCAGCTCGACACACGAGCCCACGAAGGCGTGGCTGTTGCAATTCAGTGTGAGTACTTAGTTACTTGAGTGTCCAAATCATTTTATCTAACTATTGTTAATTTCTCATCTAACTATTTTTATTTGGTGCAGGCCATATACATGAGAGACGACACCGACGACGCCACAGTAGCGCGACACTTGGAGGCGTACCTGCTTTGGCTGTTCGGGTGGATCATGTTGTGCACGTCGCAGGGGAACTCGGTGCCTAAGCACCTACTCCCTTATGCGAGGGCCATTGCGGAGGCCCTGCTCGACGATGTTCCGCAGTACAACTGGGGTTCAGCTGTATTGGCGGCACCTATAGGGGTCTTTGCACGAGCTGCTACAAGGTAGCCTCAGCGGAGCCAATATTCCTTGGCTGCCCGTTGCTGCTTCAGTTGTGGTCGTACAAGTGGTTCCCGATTGGGCGACCACGGATTGACATGTCCCCTTACCAGGAGCTGCATTTGGAGCATGACGACGTCGACTGGCCCACGATGAGGTCGTTGTGGTGCATGAGGAAGGTACAGTGCTTCAACTATAATTTTCATATGAGATTGTTTAAATAAATACATAATAACCAAGAAATACGTTATAGTCATAGCTGCCAAATTCTAATGCTTAATTTTTTCCACCTAAATCAACATGTTATAAATTCTGTCATCAATCATTATTTATGTTGTATTTCACCATTTCACTCTGAATTCATGATCTTCCCAAATTTATTGTTTACGATGGAATAAATTCATGAAGTTCCTATGGAAAATGTAAATTGCCTATGGTTGTTAGCAATCACCTTTATTTGTTGTAGGGATCATGGGTTGGGGTGTAGACGAAGAAGTCATACCCAGACTTCGTCGGTCAGTTCGACGCTCTTGTCGACACTGACGTGAGGTGGAGACCCTACACCATCGACGAGGTCCAGGCTCGTGCCCCGCATGGCCTCTCTTCGCTATGCCATCAGGACATGGAGTACTGGAGGATGACGAGGCCACTGGTATACGACATCCACGTCGAGGACTACGCAATTCACCGTGTGATAAGGCAGTTCGGCCTGTACCAGCAGTCCCCACTTCCTGTTGCATCTGTAGTTCTGGCCACCATTCACAGGTACACCCCACCCTTTGATTCTCCTTCCAATAAGGATTTTTGGTTTACCTAACTCGCTACATGATGGTTATGTTAGGGCTAGCCGTCAGGGTGCTGGTGGTGGTGGGCCTGGGGTCCAGTGGGCTCTGAGGATGGTTCAGTGGGTCGATATGTGGACGACCGCTTTAGACAAGGTGGTGCAGGAGAACCGTGCGCACGATGACGACGCTTTCGCAAGGTACCTTCAGTGGTTCTTGCTGAGGACCAGGACGCGGGTCACGTACGTTCTGAGTCAGCCACCGACGGAGACCGCGCCTATCATGCAGACGTACCCACACTCGAGGGACGTCAACTTCGATGTTGCGGTAAGCTTCTGCATCATTTGTTACTCAAACTGCATCATGTGGTGTGGCTAACTTCAACCCTATCCTCTTGCCAAAAGTATGACGTTATTGCAGAGGTCGCCACTGAGCTCAGGTACGGCGTTGACCACTTCCAGCAGCTGTCTATGGAGCAGCATGAGATGTTGTATAGGAGGGCTTTGGGCGCCTGCAGTAGGTTCCTGAGGGCTGTCAGCTGCCGTGGCGGTCACGGGGACGTCGTGCTTCCACCACAGGCTACCTACCCCCGTTCGTCCTCTCCAACTCCTACCTACCAAGCCGGTACATCCTGTCAACCATCTGTTCATCCGCCATACCAGGGCCCATGTATTGCACCTCGGGCACATGCGCCAGTGGCAGGTGTTGGGATATGATACGAGGTAGGCTACGCTAGCGCAAAACAAAATTTTCTACCGCGTAAACCAGGAAAAACTGCCGTAGATGGATCACGAGATTACCACTCGACGCATAGGTGCGGAAGTTGTAGAATCGCGTTGGAGCAGCGAAGTCAATCAGCATAGTCGAACACGTCGACGTCGAGCAGCTCCTCAGCAGCTCATCCACGTACAACAAGGTTTTCCTCATGCCGCGGCTCATCGTCGGCTCGGCGGCGGCTCGTCCAAGTGCTGCAGGCGCAACACCTCCAAGGTATCCAAACGTGCAGGGAGGAAGCATCGCAAGCCGGACTGCTAGGTCCGCGAGTTGCAACAAGGCGAGGGCGTGGGATGCGCGGCAACTGTGGTTCGGCCAAAAGGGATGAACCCTAGGGCGCCCCATACCCCTCTATTTATAGGGGTTCCTGACGGGCTTCTGGGTCCGAGGCCCATTAGTACTCCTAAACCTAGTCCAATTCAGATCACATCCGAATTGGGCTTCCAGCCCTTTAAGTGTGTGACCCTATAGGTTCATATACGTATAGACATGGCCCGAGTACTCCTACTCAACCAATAGTTAGTAGCGGCCTCTAGCAAGACATGCTAACTCCTATACGCATACAAAGATCATAACAGACGAACCATCACAACATCACGTACATGCTATTCCCTTTGCCTCACGATATTTGGTCTAGCTCCAAGCCGATCGCTCTTTCTCGATGTTGTGATTCGGAATCCCTTTCTAGGTTAACTCTTAACCTCACCTAGCATGGCCATGCATTTCCGAATTCTATCACTCGAGGGGCGCAGAGATATCTCTCTCAAATAGAGAGGGGCAAATTCCATCTTGACTGACCATGCCTCATAGCATGTTCTTGACAAACCCGAAAGCTACCTTTATGACTATCCAGTTACGGTGTAGCGTTTGATAGCCCCTAAGTAAGTCGATCCACATCTTGAGTACATGCGACAAACTCAGGTCTAAGGACAAATCATACACGTTGTGTAAAGAGAGAACCACTTCTCGTGTTGGGTCAGTCCTAGCACATGTCTCCACATATGCCTACATTATTAGTTTGACGTCTCCATGTCCATGACTTGTGAAACATAGTCATCAACTAATACATCTACTAGTCTAATATTCATGTGTGTCCTCACATGAACTCCGACTAGGGACAACTTTAGAATAACCATACAAGTAAAGAGTTTCACATACAATTCACATAATTGCAAATCAATTCAAGTAGTCTTTAATGGATATTCAAGGAACACAATATAAATTATGGATACAAATGGAATACCATCATCTCTATGATTGCCTCTAGGGCATACCTCCAACAGCAGGGTCATCCTGGGCCACACCGCCACCACCACCGTTTTGGCATGCCACCGCTGGCCCATCCACTCTTCGCAGTACGTGACCTCGGCAGGTACGTGAATGTTATTTAGTCGTATACCATTGATGAAATGTTGTCCAATTCACCTTACTAACTAATAATTTATTAACACAGCCCCACAGATGTACGGAGCTTACAGTGGAGCGGGGCCATCTTCTGCTGCACCAGGCACAAAGCTACGCCACTACCGTGTGTGATGAATATATATTTTTTATTCCATTTTAAATACGCAATGAAACTAACAATACCATTGCCTTGGTTGCATAACTGGGTTTGCAGACCGTGGAGGGGCTTCGGAGGATTCCGTCGAGGAGGAGGGACAAAGGTCTAGCGTCCATGCATGGGTGGACGATCTTTTCAGACCTGAGCCTAACATGATCGATGCCTCATAGTTGCGTGATGCCATGGAGGCTCCTACACAGGGTGCTGCCCCAAGAGCTTGCAACACCACCTGACGCCATAGCAGGACGTCCGCCTCGTGATGTTGCCCCACGGGAGCCCTTGACGTACGACCAGCAGCAGACCAGAGCAACGTAGTGGGCAGCGAGGCGTGGTCGTGGTCGGGGTGAGCAGCCTCGTTTCAAGCGAGGACGCATTTAGTGCATAGGACCTCTTTTATCTTTTGTACACTGGTGCATGCTATCATGTGTACGATTGTATAATGTACAATGCGTGGTCATCCGTAGACTACTCTATCTGGGCTGGGAGTTTAATGATTTTCAATGATTTCGTGCAATCACTCTACCTTTTTCAAAAATGTCATAAAAAATTAAAGGAACAATATTCAAAATAGAGGTATAGCCTCATATTATGAAGTTATGTATTACGAAGTTATGAAGCAAAAATAATTGATAAAAGTCAAAAAAAATGAAGGAAAAATAGTTGAAAGGGTGCTTATAGCCGTTTCAACTTGCTATAGCGTCACCAACCCCGCGGGGGGCCTTACCGCCAGCTGAAACGGCGGAAGAGCCCTTATCGCTGTACGAAACGGCGGTAAGGCCCCTCCCACAATTTCAGCCGGCGAGGCAGCCCCGCATGTGGTGCCAGCACCCTTCCACCATTTCATACGGCGAAAAGAGCCATACCGTTGTTTGGTTCGGCAGCATACGTCTATTTTTGCAAATTTTTGATTCGACTATTTATTTCTGCAAAATTGTAAAAAAATATATAAAAAAATTCACTATAATACAAGTCTGATCCAGCCCATTTCTTCTTTAATCAAACGGTCACACCAGTTTTTAGGGATGCAAGTGGTACCCAACAGTGTCTTCTGGTCAGCTGATTAATTACGATGGCAGGCCACTCTAATTCATTTATCCTCCCAAATTATTTACATGGAATGCCATTTTAGTTCATTTTATCAACTTTTCGGGTCGACTGAATGACCCAAAATATATATAACTTGGATCCCTACCGATTTTGCACTTCATCGGGCCTTCAAATAGATTAATGATGACTCTTATGTCAGGAAGCTCAGCATTATGATCATGGTTAACGTTAGCATCAAGAATCTCATGTTGGAAACGAAATAGCATGTTTCTTTAGTAATAATCCTATTTGTATCTCCCTTACGAGATTGAGTCAGCTCCATTATTTTTGTACGAATTTCATAACCGAGTCATGTTATCTAATTCGACTTTCAAAATAGATAATTTAAAATACCAGTGCGCAAATATATGGAAGGCAAGATTATAAGGCTAGAATTTCATGAAGAAATGCAGATTATAGTAGCACTAGCCTCATCAGTAGTGTCTTTAGTTGCTCTCTCTTGGTCTTTTATAAGGGTTGGAACTTAATTCAGGTTAAGTTATTACCTTTGATCGTGTCGATCATGGACCTTCAGGACAGGGATCACATCTATTTTGCTTGTGTGCATGTGAAAGGTAGAGGTTCGGATTGAAACTTATGGAAGACATAACGAGATAACAGCAATACAAAAGGCCATTTTCGATTCGCGCCACCTTCAGTGACAGACACCTTTGATCTACATAAGGGAGTCAAGCTGCCAAAAGGTGGCACGAATTGGAAATGGCCTTTTGATCTGCATGGTCTATCGTAGCGTGCTTGTGGTACGAGTCCCGTGGGCACTGTTTCTTCAGGAGCTCATTGAACGGGGTCATGTCTTGATTCCTGCCACCACTTTTCTTGGATGACTGTGACATAGCCGCGACAGTATTTTTTGGCTTTTGCTTGCAGTTCTAACCTCCCGAGTAGTTATTTTGGTTATCATTGTTAGGGCGATCTTTGCGGTTCTTGTCGTTGCGTTGGCCATTGTTGTGATTATTATTGTTCTAGGCCTTGTTGCGATTAGACTCGAACCTCTCTATCTCCCTGTCTTCTTCATCTGCCTATGCATGGACCATGATCTTAAGAGATTTGACATCACCAGGGCGTCTTCTCCCAAAATCCTGGAACATTCGGCGGTTGTAGAGGCCATTGTGCAAGCAATCTATGACATTGCACTCCGTGATATCCACAATTGTGGCTTTCGTGTCGAAGAAGCGACGTAGGTAACTCCACAGGGTCTCACCTTCTTGTTGTTTGACTTGAGACAACTCGATCCTGTTGCTAGGACGCTGCATCGCCCCTGTGTAGTTGTTGGTAGACGCCACCTTGAGGTCCTTCCATGTGTCGATGGAGTTTTCATCTAGTGATTCGAGCCATGTGAGTGGTGCCACCTCCATGCAGATGGCGAACTAGATGACCTTGGTGTCGTTGTTCCCCCTATTGCCAGTACTGACAGTGAGTAGCATCGTAGCCATTGGACTGGGTCCTGCTTGCCATCGTACTTGGTGATACCTGGAGGTTTGAATTTCTCGGGTAGAATTGTCGTCCTCACACGTCTTGAGAAGGTGGGGAACCCATCAGAATCTTCTCCTAGGTACTCGACTTCTTGCTCGCGCTCACCACGACATCCGTTAATGAGGGTACGGGCGTCGCGGCATGCGTTGATCTTGTTATGGTGATCCTGTATTGGGCATTCGGGCTCTGTATTAGCCCCACGGAGTCCACGGCCTCCTGAGGGTCCCGCCCGACTACCCTCTGATCCAGCTTGGCTGGGTCTGGCACCTCCAATTTGACTTGGTCTATGGCTACTGCCATGTTGACTACGCTAGGATGCTGTGTGTTGAACTGAATGCATCGGATTTTGCTGATCGAGTTGTTTGTATGCGTGCTCTGCCAGTTCAGCCAATTGTCCAGTGTACTTGTTCTGTGGCATTGCGTGGGTAATAAGATCAATGGATGCGATGGTGGCAAGGGGAGTACGATGTTGACGTGATTGAACTGCTTCAAACGCGTTATCCAGGTTCATGATTGGTAGGTTTGCCGCAAGGTGGCGGCAACGCTCTTCTCTTGCGGCGTTTCTTGCTCGTCGTCGAGTTCTTTGAGCTTCAGTCTCTTCTCTAGGAACGTTGGTAGTGAGGTCATCCTACGAGACATCATCCGGGTGACGTTCATGGCGTGGATTTCTCTCCGGTTGCTCTTCTTCTTCGCCTTCTTGTCCAGTAATGAGAGCGTAGAGTTCTCGTTTTGGAGAGTAGCTTAACATGTTGACCTCCGTGGAGCCACCTTCTTCATAGATGAGCGACAGAGGAGCTCCCTCCTAGTACGGGAAGGTGTCAAGGTAGGCAATAAGGTGTGAATCATCATTCTTGGCGAGAGCAGGTGGCTTCATGTTGGGCCAGTAGACGAATCTACCTTGGGGAGTCAATGTGATCACCAGGCCCTGCTGTGGTCCTGATAAAGGGGTTTCCTTGTTCGGATCCAAGTAGTAGTCGAGGTCCTCGATTGTATCCATTTCGGATTGTGATCTGGACAGGACCGTCTGATAAGCAGTGGTTGCGTTGCGGAGTCCGAACAGGAATCAACTTGAGTAGTAGTCCAACTCGCACGATGGCTTGTGCGCCAGCTCGTTGAAGTCAATGCGACTAGAGGGATAAGTCGAGTTGTACTCGGATTCGTCACCCCAGCCTCTGACTAAGTTAGAAATTGAAAATTTGTCAAATTTCTCGACGAGATCCTCCAGAGCTTGATGCTGGAGCTTGATGGCTTGCTGCCTCTTTCTCCAAGGCCAACGCAATGTGGCAGTGGAAGTTTCCAGAGCCGTTTGCAACATAAACCCAGGAGCTGAAGATAAATGTCGCGCCCACTTCGAACGCGACAATTAGCCTGATGATGACTTGGACCATCAAGTTCGTCAGTGGATTCTCAGCGAGAGCCCCTACCTAGCGCACCAGCTATCGGTGTTTAGACCCAGCAACCTACCGAGGGGGTGCCCGAGGTAGTGTTTTAGTTAATGGGGCTCGCCGAGATCAGAAACTCGAAGATGAATACAGACACACGATTTAGACAGGTTCGGGCCACTTAATAGCGTAATACCCTAGTCCTGTGTGTTGGTTCGATTGAATTGCTTTGGAGGAGGTCCCTGCCTTGCTTATATTGTTCGGGGCATGATTACAGGTCGGTTGTTTTACAAGAATACTAGTCTAGGTGAATCCTACTCTAATTCCTATGAGTAGTTTTCCTAATCCTCGACTAGTTCCTGTCTTGCCACATAGACTACGCTGTCCTGCACCATAGCCTCCATGTCAGACATGTCTTGGTGTCCAACCCTGCATCTAGAACTGTCCAACCCTTCTGGTGGGCCCATAAATGTATGTACGACAGATGGTTCTATCAAAAATGCTATGAAGGAAGGCGTGATCAAAGAAGAATAAGACAAGTTAAATATGTCTATATTAATAACCTTTTTGTAAGACATAATCTCAAAATATAGTTTACACATAAGGGTAAAAGAGTTAAAGAGAAAAGTCTTTTCGCCATCCTATAAACAAGGATTCACCCCCACTGTACAAGGATGATTCTTTTCCGGTGAAAAAGCTATATGGGTCTCTAACTGTATGTAGACTACTTGATGCACGTACATAGGTCGCACAACCCTAGAGAGACAGGTTTGTTGGTCTTGACCATTTCTCTTCTACAGGCTACTTATCCACCTCCATCAGCTCAAAAGGGTCCTTTGTCTCTTCTATATGCCTACATAGGTCGCACAACCCTAGAGACACAGGTTTGTTCGTCTTGACCATTTCTCTTCTATAGGCTACTTATCCACCTCCATCAGCTCAAAAGGGTCCTTTGTCTCTTCTATATGCCCGACTGACTTTTATCCTCGGCTAGGGCTAGGCCATCCCCAAAATTTTTAGACCCTGTGCCAAATTTTAAATTAGGTATTTATATTTTTTTGTACAAACTAAAGTTATTTATTTGCTGCTCTCTGGACATTTGTTTGGTATAAATTCTAGTGTGTGCCTGATCATCATCACAGGACTCCCTTCTTCAATTGCCACTGTGTAAACTTCGATGAGTTTAATATTTCAACACCAGTAGTGGTGGATCCAGAAACAGGCTCCGCCCCGGGCTAACTAATATAAGGCTTAAAATCTTACTAGCAACACACTATTAGATATAACATATTTTTCAAAGAACACAAATAATTATATAATTATATTGATTCCAAGTGTTCAACCAATAGACTCAAACAATACGTAGAACATCGAAGATAGAAAAATACCAAATTAAGAGTCTTCCATGACAAAAAAAACCATACATATCTTCATGATTTAACACCATTTGTACCGACATCCTCAATTCTACATAAAAATTTTAAAAATCTCAGCTCTTTATAAAGCAAGATAATATTATGTATTGAAATAGACTAATACAAGTAAACAACATGCACCTTGAGCTGTCGATTGGCAAATTCATCTTACGATTTCTTAAGCCTTGAAAGCGCTTTAGAATTGTTTCATCTTCAATCGATGCAAACAAATCCCGCTCAATATAGCATATCATGCTACTATTCATCCAATCATCATTCATTTTATTTCTTCGTTCGGTCTTGATAATATTCATAGTAGAGAAGGCTCTTTCAACTGTTGTTGTTGCCACTGGCAAAATCAATGCACGTTCAATAAGACGATACACCAAAGGAAAAGTTGTATGTCTATCAGTCTGAACCTTCTAACTACTCAACAAGCTTATTATGGTGACTTTGAAGGAGTTGATCTTTCCTTGCAAGAAGCAGTAACAATATTGACAATTGAAGTGACATAATTGAAGAAATCAAAAGTTGAACCACAACACTAGGCAACAGAAACTACCATAAGCTGCAATTGATGAGCCAAACAGTGGATGTAATAGGCAAATGGGTTTTCATTTAATACTAGTCTTTGTAACCCATGAAACTGTCCTCTTATATTTGAAGATCCATCATATTCTTGCCCTCTAATCTTGGAAATAGATAGAACATATCTTCTAAGCATAGTATCCAATGCTTCTTTTAGTGAAGGTGATGTGGTGTCAAAAACATGTTCAATGCCAAGAAACCTCTCAATCACACTTCCTTTATCATTGATAAATCTACAAGAGAAAAGAGAAAATACTGTTACTTGAAAGCAACAAAACAAAACTAATGAAATAACCAAATGGAGAGGAGATATATACCTGACAACCATAGGCATTTGTTCCTTAATAGATGCATCATGAGCCTCATCAACAAGCACCACAAACCAACGATATCCTACTTCACTTTTAATTAACTCACTTGTCTCCTCTGCATAAGCCCTAGCCAAATCTTTCTGAACCATTGAACTACTCATTGATTATTTCTTGGAGCATTTTCACCGGTCACAAGTGCAGCCTTAGGATCCTTCTTTCTGTACCATTCAAGCATCTCCATAAAGTTCCCTTTATTTCTTGATATTTTAGACTCATCATGTCCATGAAAGGCTACAGCTTGCAAAAGGAGAAATCTAGCAATGCCTAACATGATAGTTAAACGAGCTTCATATGCCTCCTCTTCTGTTGCACTTGTAACAGTCCACACATATTGAACACTTTGCCTCTGATTTTTGAAATTAAGTGCACGCTTTCTTGCATTACTATGAAAGCCATCAATTGATTGAGCATGCTCCTTGAAAGAATCCCTTGCATTCTTCCAATTTCTAAACCCAACTTTAGTGAATGTATCATTACTATGAAACCCAGTTTGTTGTGGTTTAAAGAGATAACAATAAAAGCAATAAGGTGCATCCTTAGCTACACTGTACTCTAACCAATCAAATTGATTAAACCATGATCTAACAAATCCTCTTGATTGGTTTTTACCATCTTTTTTCATTTTTGGAAACTTATGACCAGCTGGCCTATATGAACCTATTTATAGATATGCTCTCCTAGCCTCATCCCTAATGTCATGATGAAAATCATCAATTGGCTTCCTGTCTCCTGGATCAGCAACTATATCTCTCATATCAAGTTTAATCCGTGGTCTTTTTTGCTCAACCTGGCTCTCTTTAGTATCGGCACTACTCTTTGACACATCTTTTTTAGCATAGTATCTCTCCATTCTAAGGTATGAAATGTTGCAATTGCAAAGTAAGAATCGACGATCTGGTGGGTGGCGGCGAGCCGGCGACCGATGATGACGACTCGACGAGGGTAGGGGCCAAGGGCAGGAGGCGGCGCGGCACCGATGGCAGTCGGCAGGAAGGCTGGCGTGCTGCCGCTCAATTGGCAGCCGGCGAGGGTGCAGCCGCGCGGGGTCGGTGAGGGCGTGGCCACATGGCGGCTTGGGGGCGTGGCCGAGTGGGCGCGCGGCCGGAGGGGCGCGGGGCCGCAGGGGGTGAAGGCTACCGGCGAGGCGGTGACCTGGCGGGTGGCGGCGAGCCGGCGACCGATGATGACGAGGGGAGGGGAGGGGCAGGAGGCGGCGCGGCGCCGACAGGTGCGGACGGCCGGACCCAGACGGGAGGCGCGCGACTCGCGTTTCGCAAAGATTGACGAGTGCAGACGGGAGGCGCGCGGACAGCCTGCCAGGGCTAGGGTTCCAGCCTGCTGGGCTCACTTCGCGTCGGGGTGGGCTAATGGGCTGCCTGGCCTTTTTATGCCATTTTTATGAAACTTGTTCCCAGTCTTCTTGGGCCTCGCCCCGGGCTGCAGCCTGGGCAGCCTAGGGCCCAAATCCACCCCTGAACACCAAATAAGTTCGTGCATTGTGGCTCACCCTTTTGTCCAACTAAAAATCTGGTGAGTGCATTTTTCACACTATGGGTTTATATGGTGCGGCCTAGGATGGAGCAGGTCGTGTTGCTACATGACAATGAAGGCGATGTGTCCTTGCCACAGGATAGAGTGATGGGAGGATGACCAAGCAAGGGGGTGAGCCTAGGGTTGTTTTTTGCCCTATAACATAGCTAAAGAAATGAAAATATCAAATATATTAGGAATATATATACAACATTATGTATAGGGAGAAGACATTTGATGGTTGTAATCCATTTGTGGGATGACATTAGTCAAGTCCACCTTATGTAAGAATTCCAAATTTCTCTTACAAAGCTCATCATCTATATGAGATCACAACATCCGAAGTCGATTGTAATTATTCTAAAATGGGTAGAACTTCATGTATACATTACAAAGAGTTTCTACGATAAACAACATTATTTCATTTTTAGTTTGTAGTGTAAAAACTCTCCCCAAACTTGAGATTATTAATTAATTATTATTCTGACCATCCTCGAGGCTCCATCGTTCACATCTTTTGCCCAAGATTTCAATCAAAGTTTGGACTTAATATTTCTCCCATGGAAATGTCTGGTAGGTAGGTTTAACTCTTCCCACTGTGGATCATCAATTGTAGAGAAATATTGTTGAACTGATTCATCATGTACTTGTTCCAACCTTGGAGGCATCCACTGCAAAATACACCCCCCATAAAGAAAATAACCATTATCAAAAGTTTATTTAAGATGAAATAAGCTGTCAGAAATAAATTTCAATCTAAATGTGCTAAATATGAGAAAATACAGACCATTGGGTTTTGATCCTTATCTATCAGTATAGCCCTACATCCCTGCAATAATATGATGTTAGGTACAGACCTTGCCGCGCAAAGACAACAAAGTAGAGAGATCATTAATGAAAAAGAGTAGTGTTAAGGATGTTGATATATTCCTCAAAGAAGTCTCTACTGAAGTCACCACGCACGACATGGCAAACCATTCTATATTCCCGACGCAAGCACTCCCCAACAGTTTGTGTTCTCCCTTCTCTTATCTGAAATTTGAGAATGAAACAATTATATTCTCATGGACACAATTGTGGCAGTGGGCTAAAATCATAGATATGAGGTTGGATATATACCGATCTCAGAGAGATTTTCAAACTGGTTGGAGAAGCATTTTTCAAGGATTGGATCGTCGCAGCAACCCATTCATCAGGTAAATTTGAGGCCACTTGCTCCTAACATAATAGATGCTAACTAATTAATTTTGCAGGACAGAATAGGTGAACCCATAGAACATTGCAATCACTATAACAATCTCACAAGAGAAGATATAATTTCTTCAACTGTCCTTTTGGAAAAGCATTTGTTGATGATTTCCAACCTGAGGAGCACCAGGAATGAAGTTAATGAAATTATGAAACATGGCATAATTCAGTCATTCAATCAGAAACAATCTTACCTATTCAAAGAACTATTTTCTTTCGGTGATGGCTGTTCACTAAATTGATCGATAATACCACACACAATGAAAGGATTGGAAGTATCCACCTTCTTAAGAGATTCTTCAAGCAATAGCAGCCTCTGGGGAACAAAGAGAATTTACTAGGAGTTACATATTGATACACATATTACATACACAACCTTAACAACGCAGGCCAAAAAATATGAAAGCATGCAAATATTACATCAATGAGGTCAGGATTTATGTAGCATGTTCCAGAAAATAATAACCATAGTTGTAATTTTGTAACAGGAAATATCATATCTGAAAGCAAAAGTTAACAGTTATGGTGATTGGTTGTTGTTTGAAGAATTTATAGAAAGGGTGCTTGGTGATGCTAATGGTTAAAATTGAAGTTACACGTGAGCCTACATTTGAGTGGACAAAATGAGTTGCCAGACCACATGCAAGCACTTCTGCACCATCCAATCTGGCACCAGCAAGAGCAACATACTCTCCTGGACAAAGACATGATAATAGTTTAGTGAAAAGATCCCCCAAGCTACCTTTGACATCAAGTAGAAGACTGACGACACTCAGTGCAACTAATTAACCTTATGGAACCGGCAAATCAAATAAAAACAAAAAATTTGGTTACTCTTCATTACTTTGTATATGATTATATCTCCGTGATCACTTCCATAGATCATTTTCATAAAGAAGCACAATTGCTAAAATCAATTAAGTGCATGGTAATTCTAATAAAACTATAAAGGATAATATGAGGATGCATAATATTTAAGGATTGTGAATAATATCCAACAATATTAAATACCCGCTCCATTTCAAATTGTAGGTTGTTTTGACTTTTCTAGATACATGTGCATTTTGACATATGTTATGCCTAGATACATAGAAAAAAAATCTATGTATCTAGAAAAGTCAAAACAACCTACAATTTGGAATGGAGGGACTAGATAGCAATGACATGGTATGTGTATTTCAATTGAATAAAGATAGGAGATATATGGTAACCATAGAACCCCGGTAGCCGAGATAGAAAATATGAGCCCCCTACATCTGGAAAGAGACCCAGAGCTGTTTCTGGCATTGCAAAAATCTGCATGGATATTCAAAATGTAAATGAGAAATATTTTGGTACTTGAAACTATTTTGGTTTTCCAACAAAAAGCAAGAAAGATTCTCCATGCTATTCCAAATAAGTATAACTACTATCAAAGATCAAGCTCACAAAATGGCGTCTGTAGCATACACTACTACAAAAACCATTCATAGGACCGATCAAAACCATATTTGCAGGGGGCAGACACAAGGTCCCTCCTACTTTTCATAGCTACAAAATAGAGCATTTGCGGGCACAGTCCTTGAACAACCCCTACAAATGGATTTCTAGGAGGCGGTTCATGTAGTAGTCCACCCCAATAAATTAATTTCTATATGCGGATCATGACATGAACCGCCTAGAAATCGATTCCAAAAATTGGGGCAAAAAAAAAGAATATCCTCCAAAAGGTAGGGAAAACCTTTGTTTGTACCGAAATAGCCAACACACACATTGTCACTCATCATACATCACACACATCGTAGGATTCAAACCCGTGACCTAAGCCTCATGCGAAAGCTCCCCAACTAACGCACCACAAAGTCGATAAGGTTGTATTAACTTTTCCAAAACTTATATGCAATAATTACGGCCCTAAATGATCTAAAATGAAAAAAATATTAACTATAAAGTTATAGATCCCATTGAGCACTATAACTTTGGTTAGGATGTGCCTTCATTATGTTGTTTGAAAAATTTAAAAATTATGTGAACTTATAGTGAATTAATCTCAAATGAAAAAGTTATAGACTAAAAAGTTTCAGATCTCTTTAAGCTTGATAATTGTTATTTAAAGTTTGTATTGATCCAAAATTGTAAAAAAAATACAAATTATTTGTGCAGGACTCTTTGTAGGGGCGATACGCCTTACGAGTTGTCTCTAGAAATCGATTTCTAGGAGCGATTGATGTCATCACCTGCCCCTAGAATTGGTCTTCATTTTTAGGGGCAGTTCCCTCTCGGCATGCCTTTGGAAATGATGATTTCCGTGGGCATTTATGTTTTCGATTCGCCTTTCAAAATTGAGGCATTTCTAGGCACGGTTCCCAACATGGATGTTCATGGAAATCGATTTTCCAGAGAGGGCTAGTGCTACAGTGTGCTTGAAAGCGAACAGGGGTGGGTGAATTCTTTATCCGCTCCTGAATCAAAATAGGTGCTCCTACAAATCATTTTTTGGTAGTGATATACCGTCTTCTCAGTGGCAACTCGAAATCTTCCATGTAAAGAAACACCAGCACCTCCACCCATGACAATTCCAGTGAGAAGAGAAACCTATAGTCAAATTTTCTAGCCTTTAGAGGCAAGCAGGAATGGAGAAATGAATTATTACAATGAATAACTATGAAGAGATGCAGCTCACCTGAGGTTTGATACAAGTTGCAATTATGTAGTTTAACAAATACAGATTTTTGAAGAAATTAGCACCCCATTTCCATCCCTCTAATTTAAGAATTAAACACACAACACAGTCAACAAAATGTGTGAGAAAAAATTAGGCCCATTTGCAACATGTAACATGGGTATTAACTATTAAGTCAGGTAACAGAAGACAATGGCTTTGGATAGTATTTGATTCATAGACAAGCTAAAGCTGTAATTACCATTAAGTGCAGACTGGAAACCTACAGCAGCATCACCTCCAGCGCAAAATGCTCTTCCTTTCCCCTGAAAACAAGCGACAATTCAATACAATGACAAACAGTAAGATCAAAAGTAGGCATCTAGGCAATAATTAAAGGGATAATGACTATCATATCAATCCAAAGGAGCTAATAATAGAAGGAATTGAGAAACAAAATGAACTGACAGGGAAAAAACAGCAAGTTAAAGTAAGCTCTATAGCAAGTTGAAGGTGTTCTAAGAAGTGAAGAGAGTTAGAATCAATGGAATACAAGCAATGACATTTGCAAATATTGTTCCCTTTCTTTTTGCAAGCCTTAGCATAGCAACAAGCATCATTAGAACCTCATACAAGTTCAATATGAATCATGTGCTTGAAACTAGAATAGAGTAAAGTGCTTAAAAAAATAACCACCTCGAACTTTGTATTGTTGATTTTGAGAGAGATGCATGGCCAACTCATGTTTCCCAACACTACCTAGTTGGTAATTTCTATTGGAACTCTCTCTCTAATTGTTGAGTTGTATGCACCGACTAGTACAACTCAAAAGTCTAAGCTGATGGAGAAAATAGGCAATTCACTTGTACTTCAATACTAATAGACATCTAAAATCTAAGTTCTACCATGCCTCAAATTCAAAGCAGATACCTTCATAATCAACAATTTAACTCCATCGTCTTTCTCGTAAGCAATGAAACACCTTAGGAGTTCCTTAATCTGCAACATAAAAGAACAATCATGCTGTACCCACTATTCTAAAAGTAAATCTGGGTACTCTAATACTAGTGAACTCTTAACATACCATTGTGGAAGAGAGTGCGTTAAGCTGTTTTGGCCTGTTCAAAATCAGTGTCCGTGTAGAGCCATTTGTTTCTACCAAAAGCTGACAAATAGATAGGAAAAATGCTTTCACTTCTTGTACAAACAACAACCACCGAATGTTTCTAGTACAGCAAGTTGACTAGATTACAATTGTCCAATTAATACATAATGTGAAAATTTACTGCTCAGAAGAGCGCACATGTTCGACACTCCTGAATTGTCATCACAATTCAGACATAACAGCTTCAGAGACCTCATAGACATGATAGGATCTCAGAAACAAAATCAATGTGGCGGGTTCTTGAGAAGGGTTTTTTTTAGATAGGGTTCTTGAGAAGGGTTACTAACAACTCATAGCATTACGATATGACTTGCTGACTGAGATTACAGTATGACTTGCTGACTTATGGCTCCATAGCAGGATTTTTAGATACTCGAAGCCTAACTATTGTTCGTTCTGCGTGACTACTGCTTCCACATATATCACACAACAATACAGCAACTAGTGAAGTCAATTGAGCAGCAGCTACAGAAAGGAGAGGAAAGGGCCTCTAACCCTAGTGGTTAGAGCACCTGAGTAGCATCTAGCAGAAAAAGTTGGAGTTTGTGGATTTTCTAGACTGGGAGAAAGTTGTTTCTTCTTAATGAAAAATTATGGCATTTTCCTTTAGAGTTGAAACTGGCCGAGAGAGTGAGCTAGCGGAGAATCATGCATCCTCAGGTGCACCTACCGGAGTTAGACAAATGGGATTTACTGGAGTCCTATCGGAGTTGGACAAACTTTTTGGTCAAACATCAAACAGAAGATGGCTCGTCGTTTTCTCTACAAAATTTTACAAACTATCTCCAAACCATCTAAATAAAAATGCACATAACAACGCCGGACCTGATTGCAGTCGACACTGGCGGTGCTGCCGAAGGGCAGCGAGGCCATCTCTTCCTTGCCTGGGCAGGCAAGGAAAGCCTCGAGGCTGGCACGGTGGCTTGTGATTAAGCGCAGAACTCACGCCGGACACCAGTAGCACTCGCACACTCACTCTGAAATACACCCGTACACAGGAGTGGAGCCAAATGCTTGCTTGTGCTGAGCTGGGTGCCTTTGCTCAGGCTTCCATTCGTATTTATAGGAGAAGCAAAGGTATATCCTTGCTGTGTACACACAGCACTACTGTCACTGCTATCGGCTAATACTGCTACTATTTCACTTACTATTCATAATGTTTCTATTGATAAAAGCAGAGAGAATATACGACAACACGTAAAGAACACGCAATAGTGAAGCACACTATAGTAATAGGTTCACTACCAGGAAAAACGCCTCTAGTACCGGTCGGTAACCCCTTTAATACCGGTTGTCCATCCGGTACTGGCAATTCGTCCTTTAGTACCGGTTGAGATAACCGGTACTAAAGGATTTTAAAAAATTAAAAAAAAAAATCAAAATCCCCCGCCAGCCCCGCCCCCCGCCGCCCTCCGAGCCGGCCCAAACAACATGGATCAAACAAACCAAAATTTGATATGCAATATAATGCTAAGTGTTCTGACACTGATTTGGAGCTACTACCTGTGTCTTCCTGGCTGCATATCATCAGTGACAATTCGACTTCAGACACGCTATCATGGAAGGAAAATTAAAGCCAGTCAGGTACAGCCATCAGTTGAGTTGGGACTTGGGAGGGCCCTGCGGTTGGAGGAACATCTCATTCTCATCTCTCATCTCTCATCTTTCCAGTTGGCACATCAATATGGCTCCTTTTCGGCGTTTTCTGGAGAGGGAGAGACGTTCCCCGTTGTTACTACTCTATCCCAGTGGTAGTTCCGGTTGTGCTTTGTGCAACATGATGTGTTAGCGGCAAGCTTTGACACAACCTCTTAATGATGTTGATGCGACAGAACCCATCGCCAGGGAACGAACGTTACACTTCCAGGTTTGAATTTTCTTTCTGCTACGAGTCGAACCCTGATCAAATGGAAAGGAAAAAAAAATTCTTTGTGTGATGGTGAGCACCCACATAAAACGGGATAATGCCACACATTAATTTCTATAAAATCCTATTGATTTGTGCGTATCAACGCCGTCGCTCTTTTTCGTTTCCGGAAGCATTTTCACTTTTATCATAAGTTAAACTATCTCTAATTTTACTAAGCTTATAAAAATAATAATGTTTATGATATCAAATTATTATTATTATTATTGGATCCAAATATGAAACACATTTCATAGTGTACTTTTTTAACGTAAGTAGATATTGATATTCTTATTTATATAGATTTTGAAAAACTTGATAAATTTTCATTTAACACAAATAAGCAATTTGCATTGTAGAAAATTGTGGGGAGAATAGCCTCTGTTTTTCTTTTAGGAAATTGGGAAAGTCCTATGTGCTGCTTGCCGGCTTCACTACTACGGGTGGGGCCTATTTGTCTTTCTCGGCCCGCCAATCCATCCCTAAACTCCAGCCTTCGCGGGAATTTTTTTATTTTTTTATTTTTTATTTTACAATTTGCAGAAATAAATAGCTGATCCAAAATTTGCAGAAATAGACCCCTACCGCCGGATCAAACGGGGGAAGCAAGCTATCGCCAGTTGAACCAGCGGTAGCTTCCCTCCTCTGGACAATGCACTTTCAAAAAATCATAAGTAATTTATATGAGCTCTGATGGAGATAAACTTTATATAAAAATTGTAGATCTCGGTGAGATCTACAACTTTGTAGTTTCAAACTTTTTTCATTCAGTATCATCTTGGTACTCAAATAATTGATACAAATTTCAGATCTAAAATTCAAATTTTAGATATGAAACTGGGCAGCACACATTCAAAAAATCATAACTATGAACTCGGATAAAGATAAGTTTTATATAAAAATTGTAGCTCTCGATGAGATTTACCATTTTGTAGTTCAAACTATTTTCATTTGGTACCATCTTTGTGCTCAAATAATCAACGCAAGTTTCAGATGTAAGATGTAAAATTCAATTTTAGATCTGAAACTTGTGTCGATTATTTGAGTACCAATATGATACCAAATGAAAAAAGTTTGAACTACAAAGTTGTAGATCTCGTCGAGATTTACGATTTTCATATAAAGTTTATCTCCATCCAAATTCATATGAATTAGTTATAATTTTTTAAAAGTGTATATCTAGAGGTGGGAAGTTACCGCCGGTTCAATTGGCGGTAGCTTGCTTCCACCATTCGATTCGGTGGTATTTATCCTGCAAATTTTTAGATCGGCTATTTAATTCTGCAAAATCATAAAAGAAAAAATATAAAAATTAAAAAAAATTCCTTCGCGGCCCCCAGATGACCCTCACCGATAAGCAGCCCACAGCAACGGGCGGGCTGCCACGAGAAACAGCCCGCCCGAAGCGCCTCTCTCGCTCGGACCAAATACTAGGCCCTGAACTTAATTAGCCCAGTACCAAGCTGACGGCCCATAAGGCCCACCTTATGGCCCAGCCTCACTTTGCCTTCCCCCCCTGCTGGTATAATAACCTCACCACCTGCCCCTTCTGATCCCCTCTCCTCCCGGCGGCGCTCTAGGGTTCTAGCTCCTCCTCTCCGGCGGCGCGCGCATCGACCGATCCCATCTCTCAGCCCGGAAGGCGGCGGCGAGACCCAAGGTGAGCGACCGATCCCTCTCCCCCCCTCGCCGTGATCGATCCATGGGTTCCCTATGCGCGCGTGCTGTCGTAGCTGAGGCGCGACTCGGGAGACAGGGAGAGACGGTTTGGTTCGGGAGTTTTCTAGCGCCACCCGGTGAGATCACACCTTCGGTTGGTGTAGGATTCGTCTAGTGCGATCCCTTGCCTTCGCGTTGGTTTTAGTTGCGGTTTCTGGACTGTGGCCTGAATCTGCGAGCTTGTCCCAGATTTATCTGGCGCTAATTGCAGAAATGCTGCATGGTCACTGGAGTCTGGAGCTTATGAATTTCTTGTTGATTTGACTAGTGATCGAATTTCAGTCCCGTGTTGTAGCATATCTCTGGGAATCCGGTTATCTGGTTATCAGTAGTCATGTATGCTGCTGCTCACCACAAGATAGTGTAGTGGTCTCTAAAGTTTTGGAGTGTTGGACCCGATAAACTGGCTTGTCAACATTTACGCCACCAAATCACATGCTGTATGAATTACATTTTTGGAACAAACACCACTGGACCACCCTATTTCAGTTTCGAATTGTTACTTTGTTCGCCGAATAAAACTGCAACTGCTAAAATTTTTCAAATTTGTTAGTCAAGCCTAGGTCTTTTGCGCTAATGTAAGTACAATTCTATGTGTTAGTGTTGCATGTCTGCTAGGTAGCCTGGCCTATTGATGTAGTTGTGACACAATTCTCAGCTAGCATTTCCAAACAGACACCAACCTAGTCAGTTACTTGCTGTTAATATGTTGGATAGATCAAAATCAAACTGGGGAAATGTTTACAGTTTTTTCAAAGAGGTAGTAATGCCTGGGAGGCTGGGACTATTAAGCTGATTTAAGTAAAACTCAGCATGTTACTGTTGCGCGTCTGCTAGATGAATTTGCCTCATTGGTGCAGATACAATGTATTTTGGATTGACCCTAAATCCTCCAGACCGTTTCTTGTTTCGATATTCTATTTCTTCATGTGTTGTTTGGTTGCTGTGCTCTGCTCATTGCCATCTCTTTTGTATAGCAAGGTTTTTTCTGTTAGTAATCTTGTTTCAAGTATTCTCCTTCAGGGTATGTTTATTGTTGAGTTGGCATTGTGCCTTGTCAAAACCTGGGGAAATGGAGGTTTTGCTGGTGCTTGATGCTCAGAACACACAACTCAATTTGTTTTGAGGTCATAATAATATGCTGTTATATGAGTTGCTTGACCTTTTCTCTTGGTCTTTTAGATACTAGCTAATTCTATTTTGTTTGCAGTGGTAATTTGTACAATACGTTCTACACCTCTACCGGTTCTATATTTTTGCTTGCACCGTTTGTATATGCTGTTTTGCTCTATTGTTTTATTGTTTACTGTCTTTTGACTTGTAATATATGTTTCCATGAATTGATGGTTTATTGTGTAAGTGCCTGTGTGATTGTGTAGTCTGCTATCTAATTTGTTTATTATTAGACATTCCAAAGTACTGTCTGGTACTTCAATTGTTGTTTTTGATAGTAGAACTGGGTTAGTTCCATGTCTAACTTGTCAATTGCAAATGTTTTCTTATGTGTACTAGGCTATTTATTAGCTACCCATTGGTTGTTCTTAACTTAATACCATGTATTTCTTTGTTGATCTGATCATTGATTGGATTAGTTTATATTCTTCACTCTGAATTTGAAAGTTATGTTATGAGCTAGATTGCGCACCACATGGTGTATCTATCTTCCTTCTTTACTATGAGATTGTTACTCCGTTATGTTGTTTACTACTCCCTCTGTCCCAAATTATAGGTCATTTTGGCTTTTCTAGGTTCATAGGTGTTTGTATGCATCTAAATATAGTGTATGACTAGATGTTTGGGACCTACGTTATTGGCAAATCATAGGGAACACGATCCCTAGACGCCATGCTCCTGACTTATCATCTTTGCTGGAACCTATAGGCTTTATGGGAGGTAATAACACGTTGGAAAAACAATGTAACATCCCCGAAGTACAATATCAGGACGATTTTCTAGTTCTGCCAATGACATCTGACAATGAACTGATCCACCAAGGGGATCTACTAGCTCTCTAAAGACCCCACCACAGTTGAGCTCTATTCTACCG
>NC_028457.1:31594580-31739972 GCF_000263155.2 Setaria italica | reverse complement strand
GGTGGGTGGACAAGCGCAGCAAGCAGTAGCTGCACACGGCGTCGGTGCAAATTGATTACAGCGTGGCAGCCCCCTGCACGATAGAAAAGCCAAAACGACCAATAATTTGAAACGGAGGGAGTAGTGTATACAGTTTCATCTGTTCATTTCTGATGTATTGTCATAGTTTTCTACATGTCTCTTTCATCTTGTATAGATCCTATTTTCCTTAAAATCTGAGAAATGCTCCCTTTTCTAGTTTAACTTCCATTCAAATTCATAGCTTGCCACTATTATCTGTATAACTGACCTAATCCTTCTTTTTTTTGCATCATATGTTTATCTTACAAATTTGTTGTACATGTCTGCAGGCTAGGCAAAGATGGTGAGAGTCAGCGTCCTTAATGATGCTTTGAAGAGTATGTACAACGCAGAGAAGCGTGGGAAGAGGCAAGTCATGATCCGGCCCTCTTCAAAAGTGATCATCAAGTTCCTCATCGTCATGCAACGCCATGGTTAGTTTGTCGTTCACCTGTAATTGTTTGGGAATTGGGAGGATGGATTCATGACTGCTGATCTCTTCTGTAGGCTACATTGGTGAGTTTGAGTATGTTGATGACCATCGTGCGGGGAAGATTGTGGTTGAGTTGAATGGGAGGCTCAACAAGTGTGGGGTGATCAGCCCTCGCTTCGACGTCGGCGTGAAGGAGATCGAGGGGTGGACTGCCCGGCTGCTCCCATCTCGTCAGGTCCCTTTCTTCACCCTAAACTAGTTGTCCAGTTACTTCTCAGCAAAAAAAAAACAAGGTTTCCTATCTGCATCAGTGTATATTGGTATCAGTATAGTCTCATCAGCTTTCTCTGTTTGACATGCAGTTTGGATACATTGTCCTGACAACCTCTGCTGGCATCATGGACCATGAGGAAGCCAGGAGGAAGAATGTCGGTGGCAAAGTGCTCGGTTTCTTCTACTGAAAGAAAGTTTCGTGAAAGCATTATCGATCGGTGTAATAGGATATTTATCTTATGATGGATCTTGCCTATTCCTAGTTGATTACCAGATGCACCTTGAGGGGATCTTGAGCCTTTTTGGTAGTTCTGATGAATTATGCTTTTATGATGTTTCTTCCCAAATGTTATTATGTGCCGCCACTTGCCTTTGTTGGCCATTTTCAAATTTGCCTGATAGTGTGCGCTGTTTGGAGCTCATGAAATGTTGCTTGCTGGTTCCTGAGTAGTGTGTTCATTCTGTTGGACACATTGCGCTTGAAGTGCAAGTACTTGGCGCTCTGGTTGATCTGATGAATTGAGGATGTCGTAGTGCTGCGGTGCATTACACCTCGGTTTGGGTATCATGTTATACAGCTGTGGGTGCTTCTGTCATGTGGATGACACATTCTCCAGGGGAGCTTTCAAAAGATTAAAATTCACATTTGCTTCTGAAACAATTGGTCACATTCACCAGAAGCAACGTAACAGCACATTCCACCAGTTTTCTTCCCATCATTTCAGAATGGTAGCAGTGTGTTCCTGAGCAAAATGCAGAAGAAAGACCGTGGTTGTATTATCTTATAGCAAGTTCTGCGAGACTACAGAAATGAGGGGACATTTTATAGTCTGATTCGTTCCAGCAAATTCCCATCAATCCTCTCACTAGGGGCAGCGCCGCAGCGTATCATAATCAGCAATTTCATCAGGACCCAAGAGCTGGTACCTGCTCGTGCCATTTTTCAAGCGTTCAGCTTCAACATGAAAGACCAAGGTTCAGATCATCGACGCCTTGATGGCGCACGAGGAACGCATCAAATTTTGTGGCCAGAATGGCATCTGGTAAACCTCATTTGATTCACTTCCAGACCTGTATCATTTGTTACATGGAGTATGAACCGCATAATGTTTCTACTACTACTACTCAGTTCTCACAATCTAGACACGAGGCTAAAGAACGACCCATGCGTCCAAACGACCATACATGATACATCTGATAAGTATACCCCATCTTAGTCCACAATATCCTATTCCTGTTCGAACTACAACCTACAAGACAATGAATGCCTAACAGGTGAGAAGCACTGTTTTTCCTACACCATCCTGCACTGATATCTAGGTTTGCTGGCCATTTTGGCCACCTGAGCCGGCACCAGAAGTCTACGATCGAGCTGTCAGAAATTGGATTTCGCGTCAAGGTCATTCCTGCTTTCCGCCATGTTGGTTGCTGGATCTGACAATTCTGTGTTGGTCACCATGGCGACAGAACTCTCACCTTCAACCTGAACCTCACTGCAACAGTAGCGAATGCTTTGAGCTTAGTAGATTGCAAACACAATTACACAACACGTAGTAGAGAGAATGACATTCAGTAAAATGGGATATTCGAATGCAAGTCTAGAAAACTTCTAAACTAAAACAGTGAATGGTTATCACATAATCAGATGATGAAATAAGATCTACTTTGTGAGCACATGGTTAGCTGTAGTGGGTGTTTCGCTTCGCAAGATCAGACATTGAATGTGGTCAACTGCAAGAGTACTCGGTAGTATTCTAGTAAACCAAACATAGCCATTCCTGAAAAGCTAGTAACCGAACTGCGCATCAAACTTCTTGTCTGTTAAATGGCACTGAACCTTATAGATGAGGAGCTAAACTTCCCATGTGAATACTTCCCATGAGTGTTGTGGTAAACAATATCCCCGTATGCAAAATTTTAGGGGCGAAAAGTTCATAGTTCTCTTGGATTGTAACTACTTTTCTGAAAAGCACACTCATGACAAAAAAAAACTATGAAAAGTTTTCTGTCTTTGGAAGTGTTGCAGGAAGCCTAACACTAGCAAATATTCCAATATTATCAATAGGAACCACTGGACAAGATGCTTTTAGACAACAAATACGTGCATTACAAAAAGAAAACCTTTTTCTATTGTAAACCGTACATATTGTTATGCTGTTTATCCACTAAGTGTACAATCGCAATCAATAAGTTAAAAAGTGGCGGCAGTCTACCGAAGTACTGCACAATTCACTAATATGGTGTTCTTACATTAAGGATGTAATCATGATCAATAAGAGAATTCGTTGACAAAGATACAATCAAGATCCTAAAAAACACTCCGTTGAACTACTAGACATTTGACAACATCAATCAAAACTAGATAAAGGACATCATGTAACTTACTCTGGAATAAGGTATAAAGCAAATAGGAAAAAACAAAACAGAATAAAATAAGAGCATCATACCTTTCTTGATTATTCTCACTGATCTTTGCATCAATGTCCAATATATCCAATTTTGCATATAGGTCATTATTGCCTTCTGCCACACTAATTGCCGGATCTGATGATTCCATATTGTTTTCCGGCTTCTCATAACTCTCATCTTTAACATCAACATCACTGCAACAACAATGAAACTTGAAGAGCTGAGCAGGTGACAAAACAAAAGGGATTATTTGGATGTATAGAAGTCTTTATAAATTTCTGAAAAGGTTGGGTGTTATGAGGAAATGGTGATCTGCGCTAGACATTTAGCAAGAATATGATCAAGTGTAGCAAATGCCAATACAATTCTAGAAAATGTAAATAATTTTCTTGGACTTGAATGTTTTTTTTGTAAAAAGCACATTTAGCGAAAATAATAAGAACAACATTGTGTCTTTAGAAGTGTAACAGAAAGTCCTGTGCAACAATAACGAATACTCCAGTATTATGAATAGGCACCACCGGACAAGGTGCTTTGTTATACAACAAATGTGTATGGAGCACCCCTTTCTACTCTAGACAATCCTAAATAATGTTATGTAGCTCATTCATTAGTGTGTAGTTGCGATCAGCAACATAAAAAGATAGAGGCAGTCTGTTGAAGTACTGAACAAGACAACATCAATGAAAGCTATGAACAGGACAAGCAGTCAAGAATAATAACAATTACCTTTCTTCATAATCTCCACTGACCATTAGAGCCCCATCTGCTTGGGAAGGCTGAAAGGAAATTCCTTGTGTCAGTACTTCTATTTCTCTTTCATTTTACCTAATGAGACAGTAGGACTGAAACGAACTCTGTTGTGCTGTACTTTACCTCTATTGTTTTAGTTGCATCAACTAACGAGACAATAATACAACTAAGGACTGGTCGAAAGATCGAATACCCTTGGTGTTATCATTTAGGAACAAGTGAAATTAGCAGAAACAACCTTCATCTAGATCTTTACCTGTTTATTGTCCCCTGTTTCGCGATCCTCCTCTGCACGGGATGGCTCAACTTCTTTAGTGAATACGGCATCAATATCAGTAGCACTAATCTTCTTAGCAGCTAATTCTGGATCTTCAGTCATGCATTTCTTTAATTCTCTCTGCAGATGGTTATCCGTATACAATATGAGCAAACAGCTGTATCACTTGACTTAAACAAGCAAATTCAGAGATACAAACCCATAGGAATGATCTTGCAAGTGTCAGAATGGCTCCTCGATAATCCAACACAGAAGCTTTGAGAAATTCGTTCCACAACTCTCGGATCCTAGGAAGAGCCTCTGAAAACTGCAATGCAAAAATAGTGAAACATGAGTCTCATTAACACTACCAATACAAGAATTCATCTAAAGAAGAAATGCTGAATCAAAATCATGTTGAGTCAAAGTCATGCAAAAATTGTCGAACCTCAGTACTAGATTTATCTGCAGGCAGAGTCTTCAATTTGTCCTTAATGCTCTCAAGAAGCATACATCCTTTCTCACGCTTCTGTTCTAGTAATTCAGGAAATGGCTTTGCTCCTACTCCACTTGAAGGTGCGTAGAACAACCATTTGAATACATCACTGCTCTTGCTGAAGCAGATCATGTCTTGCTCGGCTGAATCTTCACAGAAAGTCACCCCATCCAGAGAATCATCACTCTCTAGTGCTTCGTCACCGAGTGTTGTTCGATCCAAAAGAGATTGCAGCCGTGGCAGGACTGCCCTTGGGTGCTTGTTGCACATGTGTGACAGCAGCAGACCAGATTCCACAAACTTCTTGCGATCACAAATGGGGCAATCCCAGAACCTCCAAGCCTTGTGTTCCTCGACAAAGCTCCGCACGTCGGACATGGCGAACGCACACGACCGATCAACCTTCCTGTACTCGTCCTGCAGCACATCGAACCTCAACCGGAGGAAGCCGTCGCGCTGGCTCTCACCGCTCATGGAGTCCCAGTAATCGCTGGCCGCCACCAGGATCTTGTTCAGCAGCTCGTGGAACTCGCAGGCCAGCGAGACCAGCCTCGCCCCGCGGTTCTCCCCGCCGATGGACCAGGCCGGGATGCAGTCCATCTGCGGGTCATCGGGCTCCTTCATGTCGAGCGCGCGGCGGCACTCGCGCTCCGCGGCGTCGTACTCGCCCAGGACGAAGAGGAGCCTCGCGTGGAAGGAGGCGATCACCGGCGATCTGGGGAACGCCCGCGCCGCGCGCTCAGCCATGGCCAGGGTGCGGCGCAGGAACGGGCGCTTGTCGATGGCGGCGTCGAGGCTGCGCACGAACTCCAGGTCCATGTACGCCTGGAGGTGCTGCGCGCGCGCCAGGTTGGGGAAGGTCTCGGCGACGAGCTTGGCGCGCTTGCGGCCCTCCGCCGCGCCGAGCTGCCTGCCGGCGTCGAGCACCTTCCGGACGGCGATGGGGAGGAGCTCCTCGACCGTCATGCGCGCGTAGGAGGCGCGAGCGCGCCCCCTGGCCTCCCTGACCCTCTCGCCCGCGAAGGCCGGGTCGCGCTCGTGCTCGTAGCCCTCGTACATGCCGTAGGCGGCGTTGTGGAGGGCTGGGTCGGAGGGGCGGCGGATGGTCTGCGCGCGGCGGAACTCGGCCTCGGCCTCGGCGTACATCCGGGACGCCGCGAGCGCGTCGCCGAGCGCGGCGGCGACGTCGACGCAGTCCGGGGCGAGGCGGCGCGCCTCGGCGAGCGCGTCGCGGGCGACGCGGAGGTGCGGCGCCGCCGCGGCCTTGCGTTCCCCCGGGGTGCCCTCGCCGCAGGCTGCGCGCACGGCGGCGGAGTAGTGGAGCTCGCCCAGGAGGCGGTGCGCGACCGCCGAGCCCTGGTTCGCGAGCATGAGGGCGCGGGCGCGGGCGAGCGCCGCGTCCATTTGGCCGTCGTGGTCGATGAGCAGGATCTCCGTGGCCACCTCGCGGACGGCCTCGGCTGCTGCGGCCGCGTCCGCGCCCGCGTCCGCGTCGGCCATCCCGGGGGTGGAGGCGCGGGAGTCTGTAGGGGGCGCGCGCGAGGTGTTCGGGGAAACGCCCGCGCGCGGCGAGGCGTGGGGCGGCGGAGCTCGGGGGTTTTGGTTTCGGTGGAGGCGTCGAGGCGAAGGGAGGGCGGATGGGGATTTTATAGTGACGCCGTGGAAGATGGTGGTGGGGCCTGGTGGTGGTCCTGCCGTGCTGGCCGCCGCCGAGAATGATGGGGGGTTTATCGCGCTCACTAGATTTGGGGGAAGGACGATGGGAGGTTGATGTGGGTCCAGGGCTGGGGTTTGGTTGATGGGATTCTCTTGGGCCCACCAGTCAGTCATAGCACTTGCACTAGCCAGCCTTGATGCTAGCTGCCTAAAATACTTGTGGTTAAAAGAAGTATATTTGGTATGTAATTTAGAAAGATAATATAAATTGTGATACAAAATTAAAGCTTGTTAGTTCTGGAGTCTTCATGCAGTTGTCATCCAGCCCATCCATTGTTTCCGAAAACGCCCTCAGTTTGTGCTCGCCTGGATTCCTGTACAGTGATGCGCTTTACCGGTGCTAGCTAAAACTGTGTGGGTATACCAGAACTAAACCGTAGCCGAAAATCTTGTGAGCGTTATCAACTTTTTACTAAGCCTTTTCATGAGCAATGAAGCAAACATGAACATCGTACGTTCATCTACATGGAGTGCACGGGATGCCTTTCTGATCCATTTTGCTCGCTTGAATTTCCGCGCTTCTGTGATGAGCTTTAGGAGTGCTAAAAATTGGTAGGGAATTGAACAGTAGGAGTGCTAAAAATTGGTGAGAGAATTGAACAATGGACGCGACAAATGTCAGGAGCTTTATCAACTAACTACCCGGTGAATTAAAACAAACATGAATTGTTCACCTAAATACCCGGTGAATGCCATGCACTATTTGTGCAAACAGGCCTACCCACATTTGATGAGGTTCCGTCATATTCATTTTGGATTTCTACAGAAAGTTGTATTGTGTGATTTAGCAGTGCTGAAATTATATAGACGAATGTGGTAGAGAATTAAACGGCATGCAAATCTTATGGGTAGCACAACTTTTCCTCACAAGATTGGGAGGGAAGATGCATAGTCGATGTGGGTCCAGGGCTGGCGGTTTTTGTTATTGTGATTCTCTTAGGCCCACTAGTCAGTTAGACTACTTCCAGTGCTTTGCTAGGCTGTGATGCTAGCTGCCTACATACTTGTAAAACAATAGTTCGTAGGAGTATGTTTGATATGTAATTTCAAAGTTATTGTGATACAAAGCTTGTTAGTCTAGAGCATTTCATGTGGTCTATCCTTCAATGTGCAGTTGTTGAAATGTCCTCCAATGCGTGGTTGTCACCTAGCATGTCCGTTGTTTCCGCTGGGAAGACAAAGCATCCGCAATCATTTTGTGCTTGTTTGGATGACCGTGTTGTGTGAACTGTATAGTGATGTGCTTTAGTAGTGCTAAAATTGCATTGGCATACTAGAATTTGGTAGAGAATTAAACCACAGATGAATCTTATGAGCATTATCAACTTTCGCTAAGCCTTTTTGTGAGTGATGAGGTAAAAAGGAATTGTTCATCTATTATGGAGTGGACGTGCCTTTATTTTAATAGACATATTTCATAAGTTTCAACATAATCATTTTTGCTCCTCTAAATTTCTACAATGCCTGAGCTGTACGATGTGCTAAAATTTGGGCATACTAAAATTTGGTAGAGAACTTAACGGTGGACAAATCGCAAGAGCATAATCAACTCTTGCTAAAAGTCTTTTTTCTAGGTAAAAATGAAGCAAACGTGAATTTTTCACCTGCTACAGATTGCATGTCATGTGCTCTTTATGTTAATGGGCCGGCTTGCTCACATTTCATGAGGTTTTGTCATATTTATTTTGGATCTCCACAGTGCCTGAGCTGTACAGTAAAATTAAAAATTATATGATCATACTAAAATGTGGTAGAGAATTAAACAGACAAATCTTATTATGTGCATTACAACTTTTGCTTAGTTCTTTTCTGGAGCAATGTAGCAAAATTAGACATTTCTTGATATTTGTTTGTTGTAGCTAGTTGCATAGTTGTAACCTAACAAATGTTATTTTTAGGAATTTCCATTGTTGCTCTTTTATCTTTACGTTATATGTTAGACATACATATAAGCTACTTCACATAATCCGAGATATATATAAAGAGCATTGCACAATTCTAGAAGAGACTAAAGAAAATATAATCATTTGTGACTATGGAGGTGCTAAAGGTATGATCCTCATCTAGGTGACAGTTATCTTCACATCAAATTTGGTATATATATTTATTCTTTTTTCAAAGTCAACTAATTCCTCGTATGTTAGTCAAAAGTTATAATTCTACAAGGATGGCTGTTAATCAAGTTATAATTTTACAAGGATAGCTATATAGTTGATCTCAAGTGGTTGTAATTACATTTTGGAGTCTCCACCAAACAAACCAAATATGATACTTTTCACATATGCATAATTATAACACTACTTTTCTAATAGGTGTTATTTTAATAATAGCATGGTCTTACCACCATTGTCTATAAATCATATGATGATATTATTATAGATGAAATATTAGTGCTCGTTATTGTTAATGGTGTGTTTACTAGGAGAAGCAGATATTCCAAAATTACTCTATTTTTTTAAAAATCCAGACTTAATCTTCGTCTTTTGGCTTCATCTTGTGAATTTCTATTTTGTTTGGAGTATATTACTTGTTAGGAGTACTTTGAAGTAAAAATCAGAAGTCGTTGCTGCTTCTTTGCAGGAGAGCCCATATCTAGCCACAAAGCAGTATATTTTTAAGAGTTTTGTTTATCACATGCAGTTTATTTTAATTATGGCATGCTAAATGTAATTTCCTTTCAAATAAGTGAATTTGTCTAATCATTTTTCTCAGTAATACTATAAACACAAACAAGATCATATTTTAAATAAATTAGGGTTCTACTATGTACAAAAGCATCTTTTAATGCTCATTGTATTCCAAGCAAAATTGCTTCAAAGTTGCAATTCAGACCAAACACTTTGAGATCTTAGCTTCTCTTGCAGCCAACTTCTCGAGAAATTGCACTCTGAAGCCCACAAACCTGGCCCAAGATTCAGCCAAATGGGGCCTAAATATCTAATTAGAATTAGACAAGGATGTACAAAAGGCTGTGGCACCAAATCGATTTTGCATCTATCCCATATGAATGCTACCTCAATCAAATGAGGAAATAGCTTCAGCAGCAGTGATCAATGAATACTTCTACATCTGACAGAGTCAAAGAAAAGTATTTGGGGTCGGAGACTCCTATGGCGATACTGATTGAGTAAACTCTCCCAAGAATCTGCAAACTGAAAATACAAGAAAAAATCATGAGCAATACAAGGAAAAACAAAAAGGTGAAACTTTAATCAAGAACTCATGCCTCTATTGTCTTGCTTCCATATATGATCCATTTTCCCTCTTTCCGGGCAAAGCAGATATGTTCCTCCTCAACACAGCATACCTGATTACAAAGTAAGATTGTGTGCCTATTATAAACTGGTCAAATATGAACAGGTGTACAACTCCATGCATATTTTGAAATGAAACTACGAAGCACAGAGGCCAGCAGTCCATTTTATTATATAGAGCTAGACACATTTAGGCTAATAAATGTTAAGGATTAGCAAGGCATTTGAAATTTCTCCCGTTCTCTCCCAATAGAGCTCACAACCTAAAGTGCATAGCATATATATTTAGAGGATAACACTGCAGACGTGAGAATTCATGAACAGAGGAATTAAATAACAAGTATGAAAAACAGGAGGTTCTCTTAGGACATACAGCTGTAGCTAGATTATAATCTTCTCGACGGAGGACTTCATAAAGTACGTCGAACTGCAATGGTGTGGTTATGCTCATCATTACGTCTGACATGTCTATGTGGCTTTCCTTGTCAACTGCCCAGTTAAAAACTGCAACAATGGTACAAAGAGAAAGATAAAGTTGGCAATGTAAAGTTGAAAATTATTGTCAAGAAAGAATGTTTTGTCATTAAATTTAATTATTGTGGTAATGGAAACACAAGTTTGGAATATCATTGTACTGGTTATATGATAGCCTGATTTTGTATGGAACTGCAATATTCGAACATTGCATCAAAAGCACTAGTCCTGTATAGTTTCTTGCTTTGCCTTTCCTTCTTTTGCATCTTAACATAGAAAATAATACACGGAACAAGCAACTGTACCAATAGCGAAAATAGGAGGTGCAGATTGAAGAGAACGCTCATTTTTATTCCCACATGGGCAGGTCTCACTGTCATACTGCATCTTCTTGTCCGCATCTCTCAGAAGCTGACCAAGTGATTTCATCTTAGCAATCAACAAAATATGAGACCGAAATTAGTATTTTCCACATGAGGGCATCAAATACGACAAAGTGCTGTTTACCTCCATTGCTTGAATTGCACTGACATCAACGCTGTGGAAAAATGTAGTGTGCTCCTTTCCTTCGCAGGATTCATTCAGGCAGTTGCATTTCTTTTGTTCTCTAATGGGCAAACCAAAAACATTATGTGCTACACATACGTAATCGAGACATCTCGTTGTGCTTATTGCTCGGTGTTCAAAAGTTGCGTTGTCAGACTGCAGGGAAGCATGTGACTTGTGCAATGACTCAAAGATTGTTGATACAATTTCTGATGCAATGTTCACACCTTCCTACAAACAAATAATAAAATTGAACTAGTTAGCTTCTATCAGAATCACAAATGAACCAAATGAAGGGTCCATTGCTACTTTGATCATAACCTCTTCCAGGCATCTATCTAGTAGTTAGCACCAAAGAAATGCTGGACCACATATTCTTTTGCAGAGGCTCCACTTAGGATAACAGAAGCAGTGACAAATAAAATGTGAAAGGAACAAACCTTCCCAAAAAGATTCCGTTCGTTCAAAATATCACTGAAAGCAGTTCTTACATCACTTGGAAAAGTAGTGACTCCATAGTCTTTCTCATTGTCCCATGCATTAAATACTTTTCCCAAAAGACAGGCAATGCAGTGGACTTCAACAGTAAAATGAGGCAGTACAAGTGGCATATTCAGGAACCTATCATGGAATTCCCTCAAATGCCACAATGCCTGCAGTAATATTAGAATATCTTTGTTAGAGGAGAAACACCTATATATTGAATGTTTTGAAAGAAGAATGAAAAAAATTAATTACCCGAAGAGTAACAATAAGAAACTGCAGATCGTCAGCAGTAATGTGCAGTACAGTGGTCACTCCACAGTCGACTGAAAAGCTTTCAGTTTCGAAAGTAGAATAGTTTGAGCTATCTGTTTGCAATGTTGTTGGTCAAGCGAAGTAAGTTCTTCATGAGTTTATGGTAAAGAACAGAATAATAAATAATGATAGATGCCATTTAGAATAGACAAGATTAATATTTCTTTACATCTACCACATGGCTGTGGAAATATATATTTATATAGCTTGCTCGTATGGTTTTGCACAAGTGATGCTACTCAGAAGCCCTTTTCTGTTTGGTGTTTGGATCTCATAGAAAAAAGCTGATCAGAAATAAGTAAAAACAAATTAAGAGAGATGTTTGCAGTTGCACCTGATTGTGAGAGCGAGGAGTTTTCACAATCATCTGTCCTACTGAACGTAAAACGCATATCTGAATCAGTGTCTGGAATTTTATCTTCGAATAAAGATTCACCATGCAGACTATCCAAACCATCTCCATTGTCAACAGCATCTTTATCAACGCCGTTCCTCAAGTCTTCTCCAGGAGAACTATTTAACTTAACCTGTTGAACATGAATACAAGGATTCAAGCAATTATAAAATGATAAAAAGCATGTGATAATTGTAAAAATAAGCTAGACAAGCACTACACTAACCCATATATAGGCCCTAATAAGAGGCAAAATGGCAGCACTGTAATCAAACGTACAGACTTCAACAAGTTTATTCTTTAAATAGCCCACTTCATTATCCAATAGCAACATCTCAACATCTATAGATTCCGCCTGCATGTTTGCCAGGAAAAAACTGAAGATTAATCAACAAGGATTGAGGAAAGCGAGATGCATTTTCTCTGTTTACTAGTAATATATATCGAAACTTCCCTCTATTCTACACTGTCTAAAAGACATAACTCCCCCATGTTTCATTGCATGCAACCCACACTAAGCTGTAAATCGAAACATAAGTACCATTGAAATGCAAAGTAAGGACCTCCGTAAGGGAATAACCCCTATGATTTTTCTCCTTTGCAGCACACTTCAGATTCGATTGCCTCAGCAATGAATCTGATATTTCACATATCCTTTCTAAGACTTCGTTTCCATGATGAACACACTTCTGCCTCAAGCTGGTCCATGGCATCGCTACCTCTTCCAGAGAATTTAATAGCCATCTAAACACTGCATCCTTCTCGCAAGAACCATCCTTTTTTCTTGAAACAATCTGCTCAGCGTCCAAAGATAATAATAAGCTCCCATCTTGGACCAGAGATATGATCTCAGACCGACCCTTGCTCTTCCCTTCATTACCCAAAACCCTCACAAATTCCCAGCCTCTGGATAAATGGTTAAGCAGCTGTTCCAATGGTTTCACGAGCCTCTGAAGTTCCCTGGAATCCAACGAGGTGACACAGGAAGGAACGCAATATGGCAATGGTTTCTTGGACCTGCCTCTTGCTAACTTGATGACCCTGTCCATAAGACTAACAGGGAGAGCCTTAAATGTATTGAGACAAGAAAAAACCTCCTTGATCTTGTCCAGGACCTTTCTTCGGTCAGGGTCTTCTTCTCCCATCTCATCAAATGACGTCCACTTCAAGGAATACTGAATCTCTTCGGTATCCAAGGTTGCTCTTTTGGGCATCAATGGCTGCAATTCTTGGAGTTCATGAATGTACTCACCCTCGACATGTGACATGAATGAGTTTGCGTCCAAGAAAACATTGTCGCAAACAGGGCACAGCCAGTACGCCCACGCCTTTGTGGCCTTGGCGAACTCCACTGCCCTGGTGAGCAGATGCACGGCGCCCGTTTGGTCGCAGTGCGCCGTCAGGTCGTCGAAGCTCACCGTGAGAAAGCGGCGCAGGTCGTCGTCGGTCAACGCGCTCCGCTTGGTGGCGTGGCGGCAGCAGCAGTTCATCTTCGTCGGCGCCATCACCGGCGGGAGCGGCGCGGCGGCGTGGCGAGCCCCCGCGGCCTCCAGGGCCTCCGCGTCGGCGCGGAGCCCGAGGAGCCGCTCCCGCGCCGCCGCGACGCGCGCCTGTGGGCTCGGCGCCATGAGGCCGCCGCGGCGGGAGGCGGCGGCGTGCAGGGCCGGGTCGGTGGGGTCCGCCACGGCGAGCGCGCGCGCGCACTCCGCGAGGGCCTCGCCGGGCCGGCGCGCGTAGAGGAGCGCGGAGGCGAGCGTGGCGGCGATCCCAGGGCACCGCGGGGCGAGCTCCGCGGCGCGGCGGAGCGCCGGGACCGCGTCGCCCGCCCGCGCGGCCGTGGCGCGCGCGTCGCCGAGGACGTGGTGCGCGAGGGGCGACGCCGGGTGGCGGTCCGCGAGGCGTGCCGCCGCCACCCCGCCGTCGTCGGACCGGGCGCGGATCGCGGACTCGGCCTCCTTCCGGAAGGCGGCGGTGGAGTCGTCCCAGTCCGCGTTAGTCGGCGGCGGCGGCGGCGGCGCGCCCCCCTCCGGGCGGGGCGGCTTCCTGCTGCCGCCGCCACCCTTCTTGCTCTTTCGGCCCATTGGAGTGTCCGAGTGTGGGGGGCAATGCCGCCGGCGGGGGTGCTCGATGCAATGTCGTGGACGGCGCAGATCACCACGCGCGACGGCGGCGAGAAGCCGCGGAGCCACGACTCGAGGAGGGTGGGAGGGGACTGCGGGCGTGGGACCCACTCGTCAGCGTTACGTGACTTCTGATCATGGTCTTGTAGTTGTAGTATACCCGTATACGTTGACGAAGCATACGTGCTCACCTCAACTTCTACTATCTTTTTCCTGGGTATATACAATTGTTTTTAAAAGGAATTAAATTTCATGAAACCAAATGAGATGCAACTAAGGGCCTGTTTGGTTCCTTTGCTTATTTTTAAGCACGTGTCACATCGAATGTTTAGACACTAATTAGGGGTATTAAACGTAGACTATTTACAAAACCCATTACGTAAGTGGAGGCTAAACGGCGAGACGAATCTATTAAACCTAACTAATCCATCATTAGCAAATGTTTACTGTAGCAACACATTGTCAAATCATGGACTAATTAGTATCCAAACATTCGATGTGACGGGTACTTAAAAATAAGTCAGGAACCAAACCAGGCCTAAATCATTGGCCACATGTCACAAATACACACCTTTTCCTTTTTCCAAATTTTTCGGATGATGATGTGGCATAATTTGTTTTCCTGTTGTACCCTAAAATAGCACATGTTTTTTTTTCTTTTTGTATAACAAATTAGATCTAATCTAAGCCAGTACGGTGTGTTAAAATTAGGTGATTTGAAAAAAAATCGTTTGTTGCAAGTCTAAAACACGCAGGTAATATATAGACGTTCCCAAGCATTTTGATTAGGTTGTGTGTTAAAATTATGTGATTTGAACAACATTTTTATGCTTGAAAAGTTTTCATTGCCGATGAAAAGACCTTAAGAAGATATTTTAGGTTAAAGAGTTAAAAGGAAGAACACTTTTCATAAGGTTGTCATTGGTCAAATATAATATCATATATAGTTGCATATGTATCAGGTTGTATAGTTGAGACCGCGATCGTCCGATCCAAAAGGTTCGTGCATGATGCGGATCGAGAGTAGTATGAAAAATACGCACAGATCGGATTTGAGCGATCAGAAAGAGAGAAAAAATCGTGGCAATGCAAGGAGCTGCGGATACGCACAGATCGGATTGCTCCAGTAACATGCGTATTGACAAGTAACCTTTGGATCCCTAATCCCTGTGTGCAATGCAATGGAGGTCGGTCGGCCACGTGCGCGTAGGTGTGAGTTGAAATGAAGAACACTTTTCCTTCAAATCACACCCATGCCCACACATACCCGCATAGATGCATTCTAAGGGGTGTTTGGGAGGCATGGGCTAAACTTTAGTTCCCTGTCACATCAAATGTTTGGATACTAATTAGTAGTATTAAACATAGGCTAATTACAAAACTAATTGCATAACCCCTAGTCTAAATCGCGAGATGAATCTATTAAGCCTAATTAGTCCATGATTTGATAATATGGTGCTACAGTAACCATTCGCTAATGATGGATTAATTAGGCTTAATAGATTCGTCTCACGATTTAGCCTAGGGGTTCTACTATTAGTTTTATAATTAGCTTATATTTAGTCCTCCTAATTAGCATTCGAACATCCGATGTGACAGTGCTAAAACATCCAAACAACCCTAACACACTTGTAACAAGGTTTCACATTTAATCACTTTACAAACCAAAGGTGAACATATTCTATTATAATAACTCAAATCAACTAAACTTTGCAAACTATAATGTGTGATCGAGTCATAAGGTCGTCATTGGTCAAAATCTCCCATTTTCCATATATATAGACTACAAAGTACAAAGTGATATACATCCCACGTATACAAAGTACAAAATACGTACGGATCGGATTTTAGCATGCGCGCGAGAGAGAGAGACCGATGCGGCAGTGTAACGAGCTGCAGATGCAGCAATTTTGGAACCGAGGTGGTTTGCTGGTAGCATACGTGCTGACCTTTTTGTATCCCCGTGCGCGCAATGCAACGAAGGTCTCGGCCTCGTGCACGGCCGTTGCACGTACGCTAGCTGCGCCGAAACCTTTGTCACGACAGATGCATGAGGAGGAAAGTATCGGTAGGCAGCGTTTATACCAGTGGCTCGCTACTGTTTTCGCGTCCGTCCCTGTACTTGCTGAACGTTGGGTGACCTTGACGCGCGCGAGAATGGCACGCTGGCGCGCACTGTTCACCACGGTTGTCCTCCTTCGGCTTTATTCCAAGGTGCCGCTAGCTCCCATTCATTACTACTACTGGCCTAGGTGGTGGCTTAGCCTACCTGACCGCATTTGTCCCCGGACGAGACGGCGAGCTGCCGCTGCACGCGGGGGACAGCGTCGTAGATGCTGGTACCTGCCGCGCTCATCCAGCGACCGAGTCCAACCGTCCCGTCGGCCGGTCACCCGGCGGCCGGACGGGACGCGAGTGTGAGTTGCGTCACGTCGGGCGGTCTCGCCAGTCGCCCGGCCGGCGCCACCATCATTGCCCATGCATGGTGGCGCGCGCGCCGCCCCCCCGAGGCGGCGAGGCCTGGAGCGCGCGTCTCGCCCGCCTGCGCCGCGGTCACGTCGACCGGCCCCGTCCCTCCCTCCTCCGCTCGCCGATGACGGCAACTGCCAGTGCTAGCTCCGCCTCGTCTGGCGCGCGGGGGCGCCAGCGCTGCGTCATGCCCGTCAGGCGCCGGATCCCTTTTCGGGATAGAGTCGATGGGCGATGGATGGCGCCCCCGTCCCAGCTCGCCGCGCGCGGACGACGTCACGCGCGCCAGGCTTTGTCCTCCAATCTCCAGGTAGGCAGGTACCGAGGAGCCATGACTAGCCGGCGTCTGACAGCCTGAGCCCTCAGCCCCTGCCTCCTGGCGTACGCGTACCATCCAGCCACCCGGAGCACGGCAACGCCACTGACCTGACCTCCTCCCTGGTGCTGGTACTCCCCTAGGCTACTTCACAAGTTGCATGCCACACATCGAGGCCGTTCCGGCGCGTGACCAATCATCGCTTCTTCACCCCCTTGCCCCAGCAAAAAATCTAAGCCGTTGCATTGAAAGCAAAAGCATCCATGAACCTTACCTCGGCAGTTCCTGATGATCTAAGTGTGAGTTTGGGAGGGTTCCGACTCCGACTCCCACTCTCGCAAAGGCATGGAGAAGCTAGAGCCGTACCAAATGTTCATGGCGTCGGAGCCATTTCTAGGCATATCGTGGGGGAGTCGGAGCTCTTTTGGAACTGCATGGTGAAGAAAAAAAAAGAGCTTCGTAGCTTCGACTCCGGCTCAGCTTGCGGAGCACTCGGCGAGGATCCCTCCCAAACTCATCCTAATTAATTTGTCTTCCACTTTTGTAATCAAATTAAATCATCTCCAACAATAAGAGGGACTCTTTTCTTAGACTTGCTTGGTTCTTCTAGGGATTAAACTAAACTTTAGTCCCCCTGTTTGATTCTAGTGACTAAAGGTTATTAAAGCAGTTGAACAAAAACCAAATTGCCCCTAATCAATGCCTGCCGCTGCCCTTTTTCCCGCCCCCGACAACCAGCGTTCCCACCATGCCTTGCCGCTGGCCTTCTCTGCCTTGCCAGCAGCGTAGCGTTCCCACCATGCCTTGCCGCTAGCCTTCTCTGCCTTGCCACGCTGCTGCTGGCCAGCTTTGCCAAAAATAAATTGTTCATTTATGCCAAATAATGTTCATAATACACAAATCTCATTCTTACAAAACATAAGAGCTATGATCTATTAAACAATCCATCGGCTATCCAATCCCGAAACTGATTCATATTTTAATTTCCGTCCTCGTGTTGGGTAGTAGCTATATTTCCTTGAGACGACGATGCTTCTAACGGTAAAACATAGTTTTCATCATCATCCGCCATACCGAAGTACTCATCTGCCATAGCACTCTCTTTAATAAAATTATGAAGTGCCATGCTAGCAATAATTATTTGGCTTTACTTTGCCATTGGATAATTCGGTAAGTTTAGCAAAATCTATCTTCTTCTCATCCTATACAAGGCCGTACATATTGATGATCTCTTACCAATGATTGATTGATTCATCGATTTATTTATTTATTTATTTCGGCTCCCTGATCTCAGTTTCATTACCCATCTACCGTTGCATATATTAGAAGCATCCATGAACCTTATCTTGGCAGTTCCTACTAATGATTTAATTTGTATTCCACTCTTATAATCAAATTAAAATTCATCTCCAATAATAAGAGGGACTTTTTTGAATCCTTTGGACCTTATCTTGCATTCCCCATGACAAAAATGTCATATTCTTCTCATTAAGGGGGCGTTTTGATCCTTAGCAAAAGTTTAGTCCATGTCACATCGAATCTTCGGAGGCTAATTAGGACTAAATATGAGTTAATTATAAAACTAATTACACAGATGGAGGCTAATTCACAAGATGAATCTATTAAGCCTAACTAATTCATCATTAGCAAATGGTTACTGTAGCACCACATTGTCAAATCATGGCCGTCTCACAAATTAGCCTCCATCTGTGTAATTGGTTTTGTAATTAGTCTATATTTAATACTTCTGATTAGTATCTAAATATTCGATGTGACAGGGATTAAACTTTAATCTGGGAACCAAACAGGCCTAAGAGCATACACATTGATGATCTCCTATTGTAGTTGATTGTCAAGGCTACTTCAGCCCCGCAGAGTTGTGAGAAAAGTTCTTCGTGATCTACCGTGAGTCTGCAATATCTTTATATGCGCGTAATCTTTTGAAGCGCCATCAACATATTGTTTAAAATGATCCGTGAGGACCTCGAAAAAAAAAAGAATGATCTATGAGGGGGCACTAGTGATCGTTATACTGTAGAGTAATGAATGCGCTCCTGTACGACTCCTACTCATGGTTCAGTCACACCTTTGGATACTAGTTGAAACAGGAGCCATGTGCCCCCTCCCCTCCCCCACCCCTAAAAATATGAAGAAGCTCTGGCAAACTGCATTGCCATCCCTATAACTACAGCTCATTAATCTAAATCTATTATATATCCTTCAACATCTAGAAATGTCGAAGAAATATCTCAAAAACTGGAACCCAAATTCTATGAAAATCTAACAGTTGACAAAGTTCGTTTTGATACTATGCTCCACTTCCACACGAAATTCAAGTGAACTTTCCAACAAAAAAAAAATCATGTTTGAACTACTGGATGGAAAATTGTCATCTAGTGCAAATGAAGTTTCTCTCGAACGATATATTGAATTTGCACCTGCATTACCGCGCCAATGTAGTTCATAGCATCGCCAATAGTAATGTAGAAAAAGTTTCAAAAATCTCCAGCAATTTGAAACTTGGCTATTTGGAGCCAATATGCACTCCTCTCCCAAACTTATACATACACGGACATGCATGTGAACCATTGCCAGCCTCCAGTGTAGTAGTATTGCTTCTATTTACGTCGACAGAAACCTTGTCATTAGAATGACATCTCCGGTTGCTCGTCCAAGGGTCCATGATCGAGTTCAATGCATCGGTCCAGCTAGGAGCTGTCGCTGATAAGCTGAAGTGAACATGTCACTAGATGCCTAGATAGCCATCGCTCCATGCATCTCTGCTGCGCACAGTGTTTTGATTCTTCCTTTTTGCTTGTTTGCACATGAGTGCATGCAGCCATGCACGCCCAGCTTTTCTTTCTCGAACCAAGGCACGTCAGGGCAAGCAAAAGATGCGGTCATCAATTCCCTTTCCCCGCTGACTGCGTACTGGATCCGCAGGATCTCCACTCCAGTGCTCCTGCACTCCTGCTCCATGGCTCGGGCTCCAGTCCCCCACACAATCTTTGCAGCTAGCTCCCTTTTCCCAGAACAGACAAGCACAGTAAAGTTTCCCGACGCGACGGCCGGCATCTCGTCACGCTCGCCTAAGGGGGTGTTTGGGAAACACCTGTTAAAGTTTAATACCTGTCACATCGGATGTTTGGATGTTAATTAGGAGTACTAAACATAAGCTAATTACAAAACTAATTGCACAGATGGAGTATAATTCGCGAGACGAATCTATTAAGCCTAATTAGTCCATGATTTGACAATGTGGTGCTACAGTAACCATTTGCTAATGATGGATTAATTAGGCTTAATAGATTCGTCTCGCGAATTAGCACAGGGTTCTGCAATTAGTTTTATAATTAGCTCATGTTTAATCCTCCTAATTAGCATCCGAACATCCGATGTGACACTGTTAAAGTTTAGCACCTCGTATCCAAACAGCCCCTAAACTGTAGTTAAGGCCATGTTTAGTTACTCCCAACTTCCAACTTTGACACTATGCAAAAAGAAGATTCCCCATCACATCAAACTTGCGGTACATGCATGGAGTACTAAATGTAGATGAAATTAAAAACTAATTGCACAGTTTTGTTGTACTTTGCGAGACGAATCTTTTAAGCCTAATTAGTCAATATTTGGACAATAATTCACAAATACAAACAAAACGCTACAGTGTGCTACAGTGCTGTAACAGTAATTTGGCACCTCCCAAATTCCCCAACTAAACACGGCCTTAACCACCCGGATGGCCGGGAATTTACCCCAGGCCCGTTTGATCCGGAACGATTTTACTGCATCCATCTCCATCTCTGGGCTTCATTCACCTGCGTAGTACTACACACGGTACAAACTGAACTCTGCATCTGCGTCTATAAATGAAGTAGCCCTCTGCATCTCTCTATCCCAAGAACAAGCACAAGTCTCATGTTTTGTACTAGAAATTACATTTACAGCTAGCACGGCTAGTTCTTGAGGCTGGCTGTGTCTGTCCTCTGGTTTTACACCCCGGTTCTTCCAGGTCCCGCCTCCAGGTCGTTGTTGCCCAACAAAGCCATGGCCCGGTTCTTCCTGTGCTTGGCGGCGGCCGCGTGCTGCTGCCTCCTTGCGTTGCTGGTTCCTCCAGTGCATGGGCGCCCTGGCACTGGTACGAACAAGCTTTTACCTTTTGTTTAATCTTTTTATCTCTCTCTCTCTCTCTCTGCAAAACTCTTCGTTTTCTCTCCCTTTTATTTGGCATCAACCAACCTCGGTCTGATGCCTGTAGCGTTCTGGTAAAAATCTTCTTTTGCATTCACTAGTGTTGTGCGTTTTGTGATGTTCTTGTGATCGATCGAGCTCAGCAGCTTCGTTCTCATCTTCTTGTGCACCTGTTCTTCTTCAGGTCTCGCCAGCGGTGGATCATTTGGCGGTAGGGATCATCCGCTCTCCGGACCACATGTCGTGACGGCGGAGGAGCTGCGCGGCACGACGGTGAAGGCCAAGCCGTCGTGGTCATCGTCGTCTTGGACTGCAGCGGCGGCGGTGGGGGGCAGGGTGAGGCCGGAGCTGCGGTCGGTGCCGGGGGGCCCGGACCCGCTGCACCACCACGGCAGCCCGTGGCGGCCGGAGCTGGAGCAGCCGATCACACCTTGACGACGACCCGGCACAGGCCGGCCGGCGCCGCCGCAGAGGATTTCCGGCTTCACGATGTTCTTGGTCGCCTCCGGCGTTTGCATGCTCGCGTCGTGCGCATGGCTGCTAGTAATAGGACCATGTGGGCATTTGTATGTAAAGAAAAAAAATGTGGTGTGTTTCGTCTATTATATTGTTGGATCCCTGTGCACTGTGAACCAGACTCGATACGCAACAAGCCAACAACTCTCCTGCGCATCTTCAAAACAAAAAAACAAAAAAAAAGAGAAGAAAAAAAATGTACAACTTACAAAACAAAAAAAGGTACAACTATGACACTTGATTTCGATTTTGCAGAAACATCCACTAACAGCATGCGAATTATTTGTACAGAGCCCCAAAGGCTTGCTACATAGCGCAGCAACTACAACCCAGCGTTTCAGCAACTGAGCTTCAACCACCGCTAGTTTTTGAAGAAACTAAAAAAAAAACCTTCAACCACCGCTAGTTCCTTTATCATAAAAAAAAACCACCACTAGTTCTCAAAGTTCTCAGGGTACAAGAGTGCTACTGCTGAACAGTTCTACAATCGAAAGTATATACAGACTGCAGAGTCAAACAGCATGCTTATTATGAAGGGGCTGATTCGGCTCCGTCGTGGAGAGCGCAGCACACGGTCGCCTTGTGATGGCCCTGGTACACCCGGATGGCCTCCCCAGTCGACATCGTCCATAGCCTCGCGGTGGTGTCAGAAGAAGCTGCAACAGAGAACAAACAGTTCATCTGGTTAACTCTGGAACTGATGGGTTCTAATGAAGATAGGGCGAGGCAAGGTGTAGTTCGTACCAGTTATCAGATAAGCGCCGTCAACCGAGAACACACAGTCCCAGACCCAGCGTTGGTGGCCTGATAAAGTTGATTGCCAACAGGGTTTCAGGATTTCATTCAGAAGCATGGGGTGAATCTGGGATGGAAAGTTGGTTAAAAGAAGACTCTGAACATTACCGACTAAAGTTTTTTCCAGCTTGAAGCCATCGACATTCCAAATCTTTACAGTGTGGTCAGATGATGCTGTGGCGAGATACCTACAAAACAATCCCAAATGTGTTACATGAAATCCAAAAAGGACACAATAATACACTGGAAGGAACATGAAAAATAGTTCTTTTAGACCATAACATTACCTACCTGTTAGGGTCACAAAATTCTGGTGAAAGCAGGCACTTCAGAATGTAGCCATCATGGGCTTGCAATTTGTGTAGAGGTTCAAAGCAGGTAATTGTCTATACAACACAATTTGTCAAATTGGAAAATTCAGAAATCACATGCTTCTATATTTAAGAACAGATAGGTCAGCAGAACTGACTGACCTGAGTACCCTTAAGCAGCCGCCAAACATAACATGTCCCACGGTTATTTGCAGCAACCACCATACTCCCATCCCACATGACTGTCAGAGATCTTACAGCAGTATCAACCTCTGGTACCTAGATAAGCGAAACCCACACATCAATTGTGTTCTTGCACAGTAGTGCCACAAAACTGGAATTTGACTCACCAACTCACAGCTGCATGAGTTAGCAGCTAAATCCCACACACGAATGTTACCATTCTGATCACCAGATATCAGTTCTTTCTGGAAAAAAACATACAGTGTTACTAAATATAGTGGACAGAAACAAACAGAAGTAATAGGGGCGAATTGGCAAAATAGAACTAAAATCATCCATCAAGGCTGGAAACATTAATACTGCTATTTATTCAGTATAAGAAAATGATTTACGTGTTTAACAGAAAATTTTAAAAAACAAGAGGCTGGACATAGGCCCAGTTCAGCATAGTAGCACTGCCAGCTAGTTGGCTGCAGTTGAGTAATGCAGACTGAACATGTAAATAGCAAGCCATCTCTGCAGTTTGTGATGAAGTTAAGCCATTAAAGTCCAGTTTACTACCCCAATCCAACATGGGTACCATAACAACATTGAAACTTCTGAATTCACAAAGAAAAAATAGCTTCACAGCTACTTGCAGTCAGTTGTGTTTTGTCAGCATATTTGCACTACAAATTGGCAAAGGATTCAATGCCAAACAATCTCCAAAAACAAAATCATGCACAAAAGCCCTAGCTAGCCAACAAGTTTATAGCCAAGTTTAAATCAATGTGGTATTTGGATGACGAAATTTGCAATCAGTTAAAACACTTAAGGATACACAAATAAAAACAAGGAAGAAAATGGATATAACCTGATTTGGGTGTAGGACTACAGTGTTGACAGCTGCGCGACTTTCATATTCTCGCTGACAAGTGCCAGTTCTGAAACCATAGATGCACAAATAAAAAAAAATTAAAGTGGATCCTGGAGCAAAAGTATAGTATGGTAAACACCATACATAATTAGAACGCTAATATCTAATATTCTAATTGACATCATCTATTAGTGCTACCACACAAACTCCCATGTAGGAAGTTGTATGAGATTTGGAGGGCTCAGATAATCAGATTTTGATAATATTGGTGTGTTGGGATTCTTTGCAGATGAATTATCTCTTTGTGAGGTGGCTATTTTAAAAATGTTCAAATGTGTGCCCTTTTAAGTTTCCTTATAATCTAGTCCATTTAAAAAATCCAACGGACCGTGTTGCGAGTTTGAATGATAGCACCTGGAGATGTATCAGCACCAGATTGTCCCCTAGTTAAGAATAGTTTTTCAAGTTTTCACTACAAACTGCAGGTAAAGTAAAATAGCTTGCAACTTCAGAAATAATATACAGGGCATTAGGTTTTAAAAGCTCACCGTAAATCCCAGATTCTCACAGTGCCATCCTCAGAGCCAGAGTACATCCAATTGCCATCACAATGGAATCCCACGGCCATCACATTACTAGTATGCGAATCATAGCTAATTACCTGCTAGGTGTATTCTCATCAAATAAGGAAAAGGAACATGATGACTCATACTGCTTGTTGTTGAAAACATGTAAGCGTACCGGTTGAGGGCTATTTGAGTTGACGTCAAAAAGGCGGATATGAGGATTGCCAGCAGCAGCTAAAAATCTCTTGTCTGGGGTTATCTCAAGGCGATTAACTTGCTGCAGACAACATATTACAGAAGACAAACAGCATGTAAGATTTCTGCTAAACTAGATAGCTCTATTCTTGATGCCAGTAGCCAATACTTACAGAGTCAGGGTATTGAATTGTGCGGTAACAGCGACCACTCTTGGCTTCCCAAAATCTGATTGTGTGATCATAACTTGCGGTTGCTAGGATGACAGAAGGTTGCGCCATTTTGCAGCATATAGCCTGCCATACATCAACACATGCTCTCAAACTGAAAATTATAGACATGGAAAAATGGCTCGAACAAATGCACAAGCTTTGGCGCTACACTTCACAAAGAAACCATTTTTTTTCCCCTACGATTGAGCATTTGTTCCTGCCCTTATAGATCCAATGAGCCACTAATTTGAACATGTTTTTTTACCAAATTAAACATAAATACTTAGAAGCCCCGGCGATGTAAGTAGCCTGCTGATTCTAAATGCTTCGAGAGATTTGAAAACAGAAGTGGCTAGTGGCGGTGCGTCAACCAGCCTAGCCTCAAGGGACACCGGGCGGCACCAGTACCACTCGGCTGGTCGCTAGCTTTCCGAGAGATGCAGAGATCGGGGGCAGGCTAAATGAAGCCGGCGGCGGCGAGGTTGGCGGCGGCACGAGGGGATCTAGGTTGCCGCCGCCGAAGGAGGTGGGAGAGCAACGGGACGTGGATGAAGGGTTACCTGCTGGACAGGGGATACACCAGGAACCAGGACGAGGCGGCCCGGCGACGGCGGCGGCGGCGGCCGGCAAGCGCCCGGCGGCAGAGGAAACGCCGGGTCGCACGCGTGAAGACGGTCTCGATGGGCTTCTGGGGACTAAGGCTTGGTTGGATTCGCAGATTCCAATTGGATATGGGCCCTAAACAGGCTCAACTATAATACAAGTCTGATCCAGCCCATTTCTTCTTTAATCAAACGGCTTCTGGGGAAAAGTCTTTTCGCCGTCCTATAAATAGGGATTCACCCCCACTGTACAAGGATGATTCTTTTTGGGTGAAAAAGCTATATGGGTCTCTAAGTCTATGTAGAGTAGTGTTTTACTGTTTGGTTTCGAGCAGCTCGAAACCAATACTCTTAATGCACGTACATAGGTCGCACAACCCCAGAGAGACAGGTTTGTTGGTCTTGACCATTTCTCTTCTACAGGCTACTTATCCACCTCCATCAGCTCAAAAGGGTCTTTTGTCTCTTCTATATGCCCGACTGACTTTTATCCTCGGCTAGGGCTAGGCCATCCCGAAAATTTTTAGACCCTGTGCCAAATTTTAAATTTGGTATTTATATTTTTTTGTACAAACTAAAGTTATTTATTTGCTGCTCTCTGGACATTTGTTTTGGTATAAATTCTAGTGTGTGCCTCAGCATCATCACAGGACTCCCTTCTTCAATTGCCACTGTAAACTTCGATGAGTTTAATATTTCAACACCAGATAATTTGGCGCATTGTGGCTCACCCTTTTGTCCAACTAAAAATTCTGGTGAGTGCATTTTTCACACTATCGGTTTATATGGTGCGGCCTAGGATGGTGCAGGTCGCGTTACTACATGGCAATGAGGGCGATGTGTCCTTGCCACAGGATAGAGTGATGGGAAGATGACCAAGCAAGGGGGTGATCCTAGGGTTGTTTTTTGCCCTATAACATAGCTAAAGAAATAAAAATATCAAATATATTAGAAATATATATACAACATTATGTATAGGGAGAAGAAATTTGGTAGTTGTAATCCATTTGTGGGATGACATTGTAGTCAAGTCCACCTTATGTTAGAATTCCAAATTTCTCGTACAAAGCTCATCATCTATCAACAAACCATATGAGATCACAACATATGAAGTCGATAGTAATTATTCTAAAATGGGTAGAACTTCATGTACATAACAAAGAGTTTCTACGATAAACAACATTATTTCATTTTTAGTTTGTAGTGTACAAACTCTCCCCAAACTTGAGATGATTAATTAATTATTATTCTGACCAGCACCGAGGCTCCATTCGTTCACATCTTTTGCCCAAGATTTCAATCAAAGTTTGGACTTAATATTTCTCCCGTGGGAATGCCTGGTAGGTAGGTTTAACTCTTCCCACCGTGGATCATCAATTGTAGAGAAATATTGTTGAACTGATTCATTATGTACTTGTTCCAACCTTGGAGGCATCCACTGCCAAATATACCCCCCATAAAGAAAATAACCATTATCAAAAGAATATTTAAGATGAAATAAACTGTCAGAAACAAATTTCAATCTAAATGCGCTAAATATGAGAAAATACGAACCATTGGGTTTTGATCCTTGTAATAGAAATATGATGTTAGGTACAGACCTTGCCCCGCAAAGACAACAAAGTAGAGAGATCATTAATGAAAAATAGAAGTGTTAAGGATGTTGATATATTCCTCAAAGAAGTCTCTACTGAAGTCACCACGCATGACATGGCAAACCATTCTATATTCCCGACGCAAGCACTCCCCAACAGTTTGTGTTCTCCCTTCTCTTATCTGAAATTTGAGAATGAAACAATTATATTCTCATGGACACAATTGCGGCAGTGGGCTAAAATCATAGATATGAGGTTGGATATATACCGATCTCAGAGAGATTTTCAAACTGGTTGGAGAAGCATTTTTCAAGGATTGGATCGTTGCATCAACCCATTCATCAGGTAAATTTGAGGCCACTTGCTCCTAACATAATAGATGCTAATTAATTAATTTTGCAGGACAGAATAGGTGAACCCATAGAAAATTGCAATTACTATAACAATCTCACAAGAGAAGATATAATTTCTTCAACTGTCCTTTTGGAAAAGCATTTGTTGATGATTTCCAACCTGGGGAGCACCAGGGAATGAAGCTAATGAAATTATGAAACATGGCATAATTCAGTCATTCAATCAGACACACTCTTACCTATTCAAAGAACTATTTTCTTTCGGTGATGGCTGTTCACTAAATTGATCGATAATACCTTCTTAAGAGAATAGCAATAGCAGCCTCTTAATAACAATCTTACACAATGAAAGGATTGGAAGTATCCACCTTCTTAAGAGATTCTTCAAGCAATAGCAGCCTCTGGGGAACAAAGAGAATTTACTAGGAGTTACATATTGATACACATATTACATACACAACCTTAACAACGCAGGCCAAAAAAAATATGAAAGCATGCAAATATTACATCAATGAGGTCAGGATTTATGTAGCATGTTCCAGAAAATAATAACCATAGTTGTAATTTTGTAACAGGAAATATCATATCTGAAAGCAAAAGTTAACAGTTATGGTGATTGGTTGTTGTTTGAAGAATTTATAGAAAGGGTGCTTGGTGATGCTAATGGTTAAAATTGAAGTTACAGGTGAGCCTACATTTGAGTGGACAAAATGAGTTGCCAGACCACATGCAAGCACTTCTGCACCATCCAATCTGGCACCAGCAAGAGCAACATACTCTCCTGGACAAAGACATGATAATAGTTTAGTGAAAAGATCCCCCAAGCTACCTTTGACATCAAGTAGAAGACTGACGACACTCAGTACAACTAATTAACCTTATGGAACCGGCAAATCAAATAAAAACAAAAAATTTGGTACTCTTCATTACTTTGTATATGATTATATCTCCGTGATCACTTCCACATATCATTTTCATAAGAAGCACAATTGCTAAAATTCAATTAAGTGCATGGTAATTAAGGATAATATGAGGATGCATAATATTTAAGGATTGTGAATAATATCCAACGATATTAAATACCCTCTCCATTTCAAATTGTAGGTTGTTTTGACCTTTCTAAATACATGTGCATTTTGACATATGTTATGCCTAGATACATAGAAAAAAATCTATGTATCTAGAAAAGTCAAAACAACCTACAATTTTGAATGGAGGGACTAGATAGCAATGACATGGTACATGTATTTCAACTGAATAAAGATAGGAGATATATGGTAACCATAGAACCCAGGTAGCCGAGACAGAAAATATGAGCCCCCTACATCTGGAAAGAGACCCAGAGTTGTTTCTGGCATTGCAAAAATCTGCATGGATATTCAAAATGTAAATGAGAAATATTTTGGTACTTGAAACTATTTTGGTTTTCCAATAAAAAGCAAGAAAGATTCTCCATGTTATTCCAAATAAGTATAACTACTATCAAAGATCAAACTCACAAAATGGCGTCCGTAGCATACACTACTACAAAAACCATTCATAGGACCGATCAAAACCATATTTGTAGGGGGCAGACACAAGGTCCCTCCTACTTTTCATAGCTACAAAATAGAGCATTTGCGGGCGTGGTCCTTGAACAACCCCCAACAAATGGATTTCTAGGATGCGGTTCATGTAGTAGTCCACCCCAACAAATTAATTTCTATACGCAGACCATGACATGAACTGCCTAGAAATCGATTCCAAAAATTGGGGCAAAAAAAAAGAATAGCCTCCAAAAAGTAGGAAAAAACTTTGTTTGTACCGAAATAGCCAACACACATTGTCAGTCATCATACATCACACACATCATAGGATTCAAACCCATGACTTGAGCCTCGTGCGAAAGCTCCCCAACTAACGCACCACAAAGTCACCTATGACGACTAGATAAGGTTGTATTAACTTTTCCAAAACTTATATGGAATAATTACGGCCCTAAATGTTATAGATCCCATTGAGCACTACAACTTTGGTTAGGATGTGCCTTCGTTATGTTGTTTGAAAAATTTAAAGATTTGAATTTAAAAATTATGTGAACTTATAGTGAATTTTTGGACCACTAAATAATCTCAAATGAAAAACTTACAAACTAAAAAGTTTCAGATCTCTTTAAGCTTGATAATTGTTATTTAAAGTTTGTCTTGATCCAAAATTGTATAAAAAAATACAAATTATTTGCATAGGATCCTTTGTAGGGGTGATACACCTTACCAGTTGTCTCTAGAAATCGATTTCTAGGATCGATTGATGCCATCACCTGCCCCTAGAATTGGTCTTCATTTCTAGGGGCAGGTCCCTCTCAGCATGCCTTTGGAAATGATGATTTTCAAGGGCATTTATGTTTTCGATTCGCCTTTCAAAATCGAGGCATTTCTAGGCACGATTCCAACATGGATGGTCCTGGAAATTGATTTTCTGGAGCGGGCTAGTGCTACAATGTGCTTGAAAGCAAACAGGGGTGGGTGAATTCTTTGTTTGCTCCTGAATGAAGATAGGTGCTCCTACAACTCGTTTTTGTGGTAGTGATATACCGTCTTCTCAGTGGCAACTCGAAATCTTCCATGTAAAGAAACACCAGTACCTCCACCCATGACAATTCCAGTGAGAAGAGAAACCTATAGTCAAATTTTCTAGCCTTTAGAGGCAAGCAGGAATGGAGAAATGAATTATTACAATGAATAACTATGAAGAGATGCAGCTCACCTGATGTTTGATACAAATTGCAATTATGTAGTTTAACAAATACAGATTTCTGCAGAAATTAGCACCCCATTTCCATCCCTCTAATTTAAGAATTAAACACACAGCACAGTCAACAAAATGTGTGAGAAAAAATTAGGCCCATTTGCAACATGTAACATGGGTATTAACTATTAAGTCAGGTAACAGAAGACAATGGCTTTGGATAGTATTTGATTCATAGACAAGCTAAAGCTGTAATTACCATTAAGTACAGATTGGAAACCTATAGCAGCATCACCTCCAGCGCAAAATGCTCTTCCTTTCCCCTGAAAACAAGCGATGATTCAATACAATGACAAACAATAAGATCAAAAGTAGGCATCTAGGCAATAATTAAAGGATGACTATCATATCAATCCAAAGGAGCTAATAATAGAAGGAATTGAGAAACAAAATGAACTGACAGGAAAAAACAGCAAGTTAAAGTAAGCTCTATAGCAAGTTGAAGGTGTTCTAAGAAGTGAAGAGAGTTAGAATCAATGGAATACAAGCAATGACAATTGCAAATATTGTTCCCTTTCTTTTTGCAAGCCTTAGCATAGCAACAAGCATCATTAGAACCTCATACAAGTTCAATATGAATCATGTGCTTGAAAGTAGAACGGAGTAAAGTGCTTAAAAAGATAACCACCTTGAAGTCCATGTTATTGATTTTGAGAGAGATGCATGGCCAACTCATGTTTCCCAACACTACCTAGTTGGTAATTTCTATTGGAACTCTCTATCTCTCTAATTGTTGAGTTGTATGCACCGACTAGTGCAACTCAAAAGTCTAAGCTGATGGAGAAAATAGTCAATCACTTGTACTTTAATACTAATAATAGACATCTAAAATCTAAGTTCTACCACGCCTCAAATTCAAAGAAGATACCTTCATAATCAACAATTTAACTCCATCGTCTTTCTCGTAAGCAATGAAACACCTTAGGAGTTCCTTAATCTGCAACATGAAAGAACAATCATGCTGTACCCACTATTCTAAAAGTAAATCTAGGTACTCTAATACTAGTGAACTCTTAACATACCATTGTGGAAGAGAGTGCGTTAAGCTGTTTTGGCCTGTTCAAAATCAGTGTCTGTGTAGAGCCATTTGTTTCTACCAAAAGCTGACAAATAGCTAGGAAAAACGCTTTCACTTCTTGTACAAACAACAACCACCGAATGTTTCTAGTACAGCAAGTTGACTAGAGTACAATTGTCCAATTAATACATAATGTGAAAATTTACTGCTCAGAAGAGCGCACATGTTCGACACTCCTGAATTGTCATCAAAATTCAGACGTAACAGCTTCAGAAACCTCATAGACATGATAGGATCTCAGAAACAAAATCAATGTGGCGGGTTCTTGAGGAGTTTTTTTTTTAAGAATAGGGTTCTTAAGAAGGGTTACTAACGACTCATAGCATTACGATATGACTTGCTGACTGAGATTACAATATGACTTGCTGACTGATGGCTCCATAGCAGGATTTTTAGATACTCGAAGCCAATCTATTGTTTATTCCGCGTGACTACTGCTTTCACATATATCACACAACAATACAGCAACTAGTGAAGTCAATTGAGCAGCAGCTACAGAAATAAGAGGAAAGGGCCACTAACCCTAGTAGTTAGAGCACCTGAGTAGCATCCAGCAGAAAAAGCTGGGGTTCAGGAATTTTCTAGACTGGGAGAAAGTTGTTTCTTCTTAATGAAAAATTGTGGCATTTTCCTTTAGAGTTGAAACTGGCTGAGAGAGTGAGCTAGCGGAGAATCATGCATCCTCAGGTGCACCTACCGGAGTTAGACAAATGGGATTTACTGGAGTTCTATCAGAGTTAGACAAACTTTTTGGTCAAACATCTAACAGAAGATGGCTCGTCGTTTTCTCTACAAAATTTTACAAACTATCTCCAAACCATCTAAATAAAAATGCACATAACAACGCCGGACCTGATTGGAGTCGACACTGGCGGTGCTGCCGAAGGGCAGCGAGGCCATCTCTTCCTTGCCTGGGCAGGCAAGGAAGGCCTCGAGGCTGGCACGGTGGCTTGTGATTAAGCACAGAACTCACGCCGGACACCAGTAGCACTCGCACAGGAGTGGAGCCAAATGCTTGCTTGTGCTGAGCTGGGTGCCTTTGCTCAGGCTTCCATTCGTATTTATAGGAGAAGCACAGAACAACTTTATTTAGTTTTAAAAAATGACTAATTGTTTTTCCTATACTAAATTTCCTGTCAAGAAAAATAAATATTGGGAAAATTTTAAGATCATGAGAAAATTATTATTTAATTATTCTTTTTAATCACATCTTGAAATTTTAAAAATTTCAAGGTGTGACGACGAATAATAGATTGTTGGTGCCAGCTCTAACTACTTCCATATAGGTTTAATGGAGTACTCCTGCAGGTGCTAATTTAGGTGCAGGCCATTAGCACAAAATTACACTAAAATCCATCTATACATTCTGAATTCATGTCTCAAGTTAATCTACATTTTCATCTCCCGAGTTTATCTGCACATCACAAATACACAAAAGAAGTCACCTAACAATTATAATGCCTCAGTTCCACCAGGACTCGTGATTTTCTCATCTTACATGTGGTCCTTGTGGTCGAGGCAATCCTGTGCACATGACCTAGCCTGACTTAACCCGCCGGTGGTTATGGTCATGACTAGAAGGCTAGCCTAAGGCACAAGGACAATCAGTTGGTACACATCGTTGGCATTTAGCCATACGCATTATTCACATTGGAATTCATCACAGGACAAGTCTACCAATGGCAACAATAATGTGTCTCAGTTTACCAAGCTGTGTCATCTCAAATATATGTGTTAATTTAGGTGCAGGCCATTTGTAATATTCCAAAAAAATTTGTAATATTTGAATGTGTGAAAATTTCGAAAAATTTAAAACTTTTTGGTTGAATGTTGTGCTCATTTGAAAAGCTATGAATGTCTCTCTCACCCTAAATTTCTTTTCCAAAAATATGTGTGGCTTGATTTGGTTTTCTTGAATCTTATTTGGAGTTATTGATTGTGTGAAGTTTGAATTTTGAGTTCAAATCAAAATCCAAACTAAAACTCAAAACCTAAATCTAAATCAAACCTAAGCTAACCTATCTAGCTTCCTAGGCTTGGCCTGCCTCGCTGTCCCACTAGCCACACCCGGCCCACCTCCATGCCTCGTTCGGCCGCCTGGCCAGCTCGCCGCGCTCTTTGCTCGGCCCACCAGGAGCTGCCGACCCACAATCGCTCGTGCCAGGCCACCTCGCACACACGCGCTCTGCCAGGCCGTCTCGCCTGCCTGCACGCTCGCCCAGCCCGGCCCGCTCACCTGGCACTATTCTTCTTTTCACCGCCACCCTCACGCGTGCCGCGCGTGCCGAGTCACGGGTGTGCCCATGCGCCATGCTGGTACGCTCTCCCGGTGGGGAGGCCTCCGTAGTCCTTCCGCGGCAGGAAAGGACCACCCTGCCCTTGCCGCCGCGCCCTAACCCTAGCACACGAGTTGCGGGATGGCCGCCATGTCCCCCTTGGGCACGAATGCTGAGGATGGATGGCTGCAGCCATCCTTGCCCTCGCACCGCCTTGTTCCGCCTACAAAAGGAGGCCGCACCCCTAGCTCACCGCAACCACCAAGGCTTCGGCCTAGCGCTGCCACCGGGAGAAGAAGAGAGGGGGAAAAGGAAGAGAGGAAGGGGGAGGAGCTGAGAAGGAAGAGGAGGAGTGGAGCCGCTCGCGGGAGAAGGAAGGCCGTCCGAGAAGGAAGGAGGAGCCGGAGCTGCGCCGGAACGCCGCCGCTCGCCACCGTCTCCGCTGTGAGCTCCACTCCCCGTCTCTTTTCTCTTTCTGCACCGTAGCCGTAGCTTAGTTGTTGTAGTTAGGCCTTTGCACCGGAGCCCGCCCGCGCCGGTTGCCGCGCCTCGCGAGTGCCGCTTCGCGCTGCTTTCTTGCGCCGCTGCCTTCGCTCCGTGTCGCTGCGCTCGCCATGCCCGCGCCCGCGTATGCTCGCTGCACCACGCTAGCCTGCGCCCGTGCGTCGTCTACCACCCCGCACGTGCCCGCGTCTGCTTGCCGCACCACGCTAGCCCCGCACTGTGTGCAGTCACCGCCCACGCACGCGCGCGCCGTGATGTGCCATGCCGCACCGCCGGCCACGTGGCATGGCCGTGGGGCCCACCTGTGGGGTCTGTCCGTGGGCCAGTGGGGCCCACCAGTTACTGGGTCAACGTTGACCATTGACCAGAGTCAATGCTGAGGTCAGCATGACGTCAGCATGACACGTGGCCCAACCCCCATGTTGACACATGTCATCTCTTTAATAAATGTTTTTCTGAAATTAATTAAATATTTAAATAAACCCTTTAATATTTAAAAAATCATAACTAATTCATTTTAACTTAGAAAAATATGAAACCGGTTGCATTAAATTTGTAAAATCAAGCTCGTTCTATTTGTAGCTAGTTTGGTGTTATTTGGATATTATAAATTTGGCTTTCTTGGAGTTTTTGCCTAGATGTAATGCCGTTTAATTTATGTTTCATCGTATCTTATTCTATCTGACCCGAGCTACGACTAGGAAGACCTTCAAGACGCTGACTACGTCGAGGAGGGCCCGATCGACTATAGACAAGGTGTCATGTCACTCCTAATCATATAGATCCTATGCATGCTTAGTTTCTAGCGCTTTACTTATATTGCTTGCTTGATGATGATGGATTGCATAGCCAATGTTTTAGCCATGCCTTGATAATTGTTTATCATATTTTCTTATTTACCTACTTTTGTGGACTAGCTACAGACCCCTAGCTAGTCCACCACTTATTAATCCATATACATGCTTTTTGAGTTATGGATTGGCATTTACCATGGATTTGGTGATGGGATTCCTTGAACATTCTCGCGTGTGTTTTGGGTGAGTGTGAATCCTTGATGTGTACTTGGTGGGAGCGAGCCATAGTTGGTACCAAGGAGTGCCTTGTCGGGAGAGAGCTTTCTGAACTCTCTACATACCACGTACCTGTGGTGGGTACCTTATTTGTTACTGAGGAGTAGGTGGTGTACTTGTACGCAGCAGGTGCTTCAGCACATACTTGTTGGTAGAGTGCTCGCTCTCAGCCGCTTAAGGACCGAGTTAGTTTACCACCAGTCACAGCAGCTACTTTTCGTACTTATCGCTCACTTACGTTTGGGTGGGGTTATATCTGAGACTAGTAGTGAATAGTGCTCTACCTTTAGGTGGATTGGAGGATCGTGTAAGGAGTTCGAGGCGTTGGCTTGCTCTGACCATACTGCACCCCGGCATATGTAGGTTTCATAGCTTTGAGGTCCTCTCTAGTGACAGCGTGCCCTGCATCTGAGGACGGTTCTAGACTCGAGGAAATAGGAGAGAGCTATCCACTTACTAGGGCTCTGTCTGTTAGGTGGGGTTTGGATGGCTGGCTACCATTCAGGCTCTATCCTTGTGGGTACAGTTGTACAACCTCTGAAGAATGTATAAATCTATAGCTATATTCCGTGTCCACTGGTATGGACAGTGCTGTTCACTATCACTACTTCGGACTAGACTTTTCTTGTGCTTCTACCTTCCCTGTTTTTGAGATAGACTGGCGTTTATCGTTGAGATGTGAGGGGAGGGAGCTCTCACATTGCCTAGCGTGTTTGGGTGCTGGATCCTTGGGTGAAGGATCCGGTGTTTTGTGCAGACTTCCTTGTTGAGGTGTTGACCTTGGGATATGTGCCTTGCTTCCTTGATTTGCTTATGTATAATCCCCTACAGCCATACATAGGAGTTTACCCATGCATATAGAATAATTCCCCAGTTTTCTTGGTTTTGCTGCTTTTGGGTGTTGACATGGCCTACCCGCTTCTTGGGTTGATGTTGGCTTTTCAGACTCGGAGCCCAACTACGACTTCGACAACGACGACTGGGAGGACTAGAGATCGTGCTTCGCTCGAGTGACCTGTGAAGATGGAGTTCGCCATAGCTTCTGTTTCCGCTGCGTAGATGATTTACCTTTCTTGATTCAGTCCTGAAGGGCTTGTACCGGCATGTGCCGCTACGATATACTCGTACTCATGATATCTATGATATTGTACTCTATTTTCTCTCTCTATTTTTGTGTTGTATGGATTTGTACTATCTGAGACAGGGATTCACACGTGATAGCCTTCCTGGGACTATCATCGAGGTGCGTAGGCTTGGATTCTCAGAAATGGAAATTCGGGTCCATTTCACCATTAGCACAAAATTACACTAAAATCCATCTATACATTCTGAATTCATGTCTCAAGTTAATCTACATTTTCATCTCCCGAGTTTATCTACACATCACAAATACACAAAAGAAGTCACCTAACAATTATAATGCCTCAGTTCCACCAGGGCTCGTGATTTTCTCATCTTACATGTGGTCCTTGTGGTCGAGGCAATCCTGTGCACATGACCTAGCCTGACTTAACCTGCCGGTGGTTATTGTCATGACTAGAAGGCTAGCCTAAGGCACAAGGACAATCAGTTGGGACACATCATTGTCATTTAGCCATATGCATCATTCACATTGGAATTCATCACAGGACAAGTCTACCAATGGCAACAATAATGTGTCTCAGTTTACCAAGCTGTGTCATCTCAAATATGTGTGTACTAGCTTGTGTGCATCCTACAATAATACTTCCCAAAATTCTTTCTTGATGGTAGTAGGACCCTTGGTTCTCATCTTGGAAATTGTAACTTCTTCAAATTGGCATAAATTTATCTACACGTCACTATCAAAGAACTAACCTCAGTAGAAGCTGAGATCAAAGATGTGCCTCAGTTAACAAAGGTGAGATCAAAGATGTGGTTAAGGTTCATATTATGTGAGGTGAACCTTTGTGGCTCAGTTGACCTGGGTACCGAGATATTTTGTGGTGTGACCAAAAGCTACACAATTAATCCTGGCTCTGAAGTTCAATTTGCACACCTGACTGCCCCATAAATGTAGGTGGAAGCAGCGCTGGTATTTCCTCGTGTTCGTGATCCGGTTCGCAGACGAAGACACTCTTGCTCTCCTCTATTTTGTAGTCATTGTTCCAGGCACATAAGTCATGGCTGGCGCATGGAAGAAGCACAGCGTGCCTGCGCTGGGGTGGTGGCTCATTGCTGTCGGCACCTTCCGCTCCGCCTTCACCTGGTCCTGCTTCTTCGGCGGCTCTGCGTCGCTCTGCTCGGCAACCTACTCTGAGATACCGAGTATGTGCTAGATCACTATTAATCTTCACACATAATACGCTTAATTGTTGCGGTGTGGACTCTGCTGTCGTTCACGCTCTGCTTCCTATGCGCCTTCAACCTCGGCAGCAAGCCGGTCTACGCAGCCACGTTCCTGTCCTTCGTCTATGCCATCGGCTACCTTGCCGTCGAGTGCCTGGTGTACGACACCATCCGGGTAGCTAGTCTCGTCATGTTCATCCTCGTCGCAGGTACAAACTAAAATTTGCGTCTAGTATCATCCTGCAGACATGCATGTTGGAAGCAGGACTGAATTCATGCATAGGTAATCCGCTATTCAAGACATCTGACTCAGAAATTATATATTACCTAATTTTCCATTTTCAATGCAGGGATATCAATGGTTTGGATGCTGCTCCATCAGAGGAACTCTGACTGCCATCATGGCCCCCGTCCCCATGGGGCTACCAGGCAGCCCTGATCCTGGTTCTTTTCCTTGTCAATAATGGGCATTCTCCTGTGCCGGTTAAAATAATGAAGTAAATGTTTTAAGAGGCTTTGCAGGGTCTCACACTTGAGTTCCACTATGGTTCAATGCATTCTTGCAACATGGGATTCTGTAATATTTTTTTCTTTTAGTTCTTCTTTCTTTGTCATCGAAGCTACTATAGCCAGGGAGTGTTTCCTGTGTAACACACTTATGTCACCTGTGATGCCACGCTTGAACCTTAAACAGCTTACACCATTGTTGCATCAACCAACACACCACGCGTGAAATATGAACAGCGTAGCCATTGTTGCAACTCGTCCTTCTCCGAGGAAGGCACCACCGGGCATGAGAAGATGTCCACCTTCAATGGCAGCCAGTAGGTGGCGAAGGATGCAATGCTTCCGTGGCTAGCCACATCCTTGCACACCAAATAAACAGGGGATTGCAAGGTTATCAATTGCATTATCATTGCAATCGATTAGACCTGGTTTGACTTGCAGCTTGCTTATTACTCCCTGCATCCCTAGATATAGACACTTCTAGTAACTTTTGGACCAATTATGCTAGAAGAAAAAGGTTGATGACCCCCCTAATTGCAAGCTGAGTGTTGGGCTAATTGATGCAATAAATGACAGGTTTATAAGGAGGGGCGCACGGTCAATTAATCACATTTGGGATTGTGCTTGTGCATATGTTCAACATCCACCAACCTCAAATTACCACGTGGATGTGGTATACATAGGTCAACCCATCAAAACTAACTAGCAGTTACCTATTGACTATTTTTATACTCACTGAAGATCCTTGTGTAGACCGGATCATCCAGTGTATACATCTTTTAATGGACGTTTTAGAAGACCCATACTAGCTACTTTAATTTCTTCTCACTGGATAATCCTATGCATCCCAAGTCACCCGCGGATTATCTAGTCGATCACCAAATCGTCCGGTCCGTTGATCACTTGGGTATTCAACTTCTCAGGTGCTCTTTGGACATTTAAACGCTGAAACTCTGGTGTGTGCCTCATCACCATCAAATGATATTCACATGTGTTCCTCTCCATTTTTTTCACCTTCAAATGTGACCCAGCACCTGCTTATTCAGTGCAATTTTGTCATCTTAGTCGCTTCTCTTGGTGGCAGGCCTATCCTTGAGGGCGTGCAGCCCATAGCCCATAGGCCCATTGATCCCGGTTTCCCTAGCACTACAGTTCTTGCTTTTGTCTGGTGAAGGGTGAACACCGATCAAAGCATCGATTGGTTCCATCGCCGCGCTCCTGTTTGTCTCCATATCGCATCTCCGAGTCTCGAATTCCCAATCGAGTATGCCCTAGGGCGCGGCGAGCCAGTGGCTGCAGACTGGGGGCAAGCTCATGATCGAGGGCCGAGGGTGTGACTCGTCTGTTGCGCGAGGTGGCGAGCCGGCGCTGGAAGGCTTCTGATCCTCCAGTCCACAGATTCCTTCAACTTCAGACCAGGACGCGATGCGGCGCTTGGCTGCATGCAGCAGCACAACCGGCACAAGCTACAAGGTAATTTCTTATATATTTCTCTTCAATTGATCAATTCTACTTAATCCTTCATATGAAGTATGAACTATTGAACTGGTTTATTTGTTGTTTGATGTGTATCGCTAAATTTTTTATTCTTCAGCTTTTCTATACTTGTGCATCAATTGATCTAGATGTTAGTGTTCCAGAATCCAAGCCATGTCTTTTGCAAATGCAAATTGGTCTAGTATAAATTCGGCTCCCAAAAGTGTAGTGATTCATAGTCGTGTTCTACAGTGACACAAGAAAGACTCAAATGATTTTGCCATGATCGCTACCAGAAACCTTGAATTTGCCGAGTATTTTTATATTTACCGAGTGCATTCCTTCGGGCACTCGGCAAACAACACCTTTGCTGAGTGCTGAGCTAAAAATACTCGGCATATAAATTACACTCGGCAAAAAAAAAATTTGCCGAGTGTCGGAAATAAAACACTCGGCAAACAGCAACGCAACACTCGGCAAAGAATGGACACTCGGCAAAACGCCACCACGTGACCGCCACGTGCGACGGCCATCAGACGGCGTGTCGACCGTTAGCACTTTGCCGGGTGTCCGTTAGCGACAGTCGGTAAAGACACTTGTTTGCCGAGTGTCTTATAGAAACACTCGGCAAAGTCATATGTTTACCGAGTGTTCCTACGAGGCACTCGGCAAAATAATAAGTTTTTTCACCTCCTGCCATCCAAACTTTTCCTACTCTCCTCATACAACATGTGTTACTATATTTTAAAATTTGGTATATTTTTCTTGTTTGCTATATTTAATTAATTTATTGCATTTAGAGGAATTTTTTGGTATAAGTCAAATTTGAACTACAAGTAATTGAAATAATAGAATAAAATGAGTGGAAAATGATATTCATGTTCTTGAGTCCAGTGTGAGGCCTTACCCAGGAAATGAAAGGAAATTTGGAACATCATGTTCTAGAAACACGACCATGAACGTGTGGCCGAATGGTTTTTAAATTCTATAAAAAGCAAATAAAGTCTGAAAATTATGAGATTTGTCAAGACCAGATAATATCATATATGGAGGCTGTGATAAAAAATTGAGAAGATTTCACACATTTTGCCATGTACGATGCTTACAAACGGAAATATCTCCGAAGAAGAATCGTAGCATTGAGAAGGATCCGATAAGATTTCGAGTCAAAGTGACGGTCAAATTGGGGTTTGAATTCAAAACTTTTTGTATAAGCAATATACAACATAGATTGGTTCATGTCAAATTTTGGTAATTTTTCGGATCCATTTGATAATTCTAATTTATTAACTGCAATTATAGAATTTTAATTGATATAAATTGAATTTGAGCTATAACTGCATGAAATAATGGAATAATATTTGTAGAAAAATAAAATATGCATTGCTGAGTGAATTTGACAAGGTATTTTCAAAATACATCGGAACAAATTTAGTGAAACACATTAAGGAAAAGAAGGAAAAATTATCCATGAAATATAAACTGGATTTGCGAGTGTCCCCTATACAACACTCGGTAAAGTCCTTCTTAACCGTTTGAAATAAATGGCAAAAAAATACAAAAGGGGTTTGCCGAGTGCCCTAGATCTAGCACTCGGCAAACCTTGACTTTGCCGAGTGCTAGATCTAGGGCGCTTGGCAAACTTTCGGCACAACCACCCCACCGGCCACGCACTCACGCACACTCCACTCACGCACTCACGCACTCACACACACAGTCGCACCACCCCGCTGGCGCCCCTTGCCGCGCCACCGGCCCACGCCACCCCCGCTGCCGATGCCCCTTGCCCCACCATCGGCCCACGCCACACCGCCTCCCTCCCGTGCTCGCACCCTGCCTCCAGCCTCCCTTGCCTCCGCCACCGCCCCTTGCGCGTGGCCGCCGCCGACCCCACGAGTGCCCTTGTCGGCCCCCCGGTGCCCCACCCCCGCCGACGGCTCGCCTTGCCCTCACTCCCACCCGCGTCCCCTTGGGACCCGCCGCCGGCTCTCCCTGCACCGCCCCTGCCCCCCGGCTGCCGGCGCAACCCCTTGGCCACCCTTGCCCTCCTGTTGGTAAACATTCTTCAAACAAATTTCTTATAACCATTAACTGCAACATGTACTTCGAACAAATCATTTTGTTCACTTTGTACATCATTTATTCTTGTACTGATTAACTAATTTCTTATGTTCATATATGCTGCATGTGTACCACTTGATCATGTTAGCACCATTCATTTATAAAAATAGTTCCCCACTTTCCATTTCCATAAGTAATTAGTAATTTGTCTGGTCCTATTGTTAATTGATGTGCAGAGGAGGTGCTGCTGAAATTTAGATTTGACACTATAATGTTTCTTGGTTTGCAGGAGAGGCTATTGCACCGTCCTCGACTCGTCACTTTGCAGGACAACAAGGTGAGGCATAAAAGACCCCTCTTGCTGTATCACGTTCATATATCACGTAACCTAGGCGTCTCCCATTCGAAAGTGATACGGTTGGCAATATGTAGATCCTTGCATACCTATAACCATATCTATTTTGAATTTTCCATGTTTTTTGGACAGCCCGAGGATGTGTAGATTGGCTTAGTTTCCATTCTCTACTCCGATCCAAGACAGAGTTTCGGCAGCATCTCCTTGTTGTTCTCCGGATACACAATCTCCTTGCCAGGACGTGTATTTGGAGAATAGCGGGGAGGTGCTGCCAAAATTCTACCTCGAATATGAGTACAGCATGGAAACTAACCTAATCTACACATCCTTCGGTGGGATTAGGACCTATGTTCACCTATTAGACAATATAGGAAACTATAGATGCAATTGATTTTTATTTTACTCGTTGATACGTTAGAGGATGGATGACCGTGAGTGGATGTACACGGGCCGCTCTAGTCAGAGTTCGTTGACCGATGAATGAATTGAGAAGACTGATGCTTTCTTGGAACTAGCATTTGCCAAGGTTAAAGGAGCGAGTCTCACTTGGTGTCCCTGCAGCATTTGCGCAAACATGCGTCGACAAACAAAGGAGGTCATGGGTAAACATCTTTGCAAGAATGGATTTACGGCACAATATACCCGGTGGATCTACCATGATGAAGCCGATCGTGTGAGAGAGGAGGTCGTGAGACAATGCATCGAGGATTATGATGATGATGCCGGGGTAGGAGACATGTTAAATGACTATCATGAAGCACACTTTGATGAAGGACGTAGGGAGCAGGAGCTAGAGGCAACCGCAAAGACATATTACCGCATGTTGTGTGCGGCATAGCAACCCCTTCACGGGCATACCAATATTTCTCAACTGGATGCCATTACACACCTAATGGCCATAAAGTCCTAGTTTAGCTGGAGTCGAGAAGCCTTCGATGTTATCCTGATAGTTTTTGGGAGCCTACTCCCGGATGGTCATATTCTGCCATAGAGCATGTATGAGGCACAGAAACTCCTTCATGCACTTAAGATGACATACGAGCAGATACATGCTTGTCCGAAGGGATGCATCTTATTTAGGAAAGAACATGTGGAAGCAAAGTACTGTGTGAAGTGTGAATCCTCTAGGTTCTTGGAGCTAGACTCTGGTGATGGTTAGAAGAGGCAGCTCGCAATCCCCGTGAAGATCCTATGGTACCTTCCGTTCATACTGAGGATCCAACGACTTTACATGACTGAGGAATCCGTGAAACAGATGACACGGCAGAAAAACGGACGTCGATACAATCCTGAGAAGCTAGTACATCCATCCGATGGTGAAGCCTGGACAAGGTTTGATGTGATTCATCGTGAGAAAGCTCTAGAGGCTCGTAATGTACGTGTTGCACTGGCAACAGATGGGTTCAATCCATATAGAATGGTGTCTGCCCCGTACACCTATTAGCCCATGTTTGTTATCCCCCTCAGTCTCCCTCCTGGCGTCCTCTTTCAACGACAGAACATATTCTTGTTGTTGATAATTCCTAAACACCCAGGGAATAATATGAGTGTGTACATGGAGCCTTTGATTGATGATTTGGTCCGTGCTTGGGAGAAAGGGGTATGGACATACGACCGAGCTACAAAGACAAACTTCAAAATGCATGTTTGGTACCAGTATTCCCTCCATGAGTTGCCGGCGTATGGGATATTCTGCGGTTGGTGTGTTCACGGGAAGTTCCCATGACCAGTATCCAATGCATCTTTGAAGTTCATTTGGTTGACGAAGGGTGGCAAGTTTTCTTCGTTTGACAAACATCGACGATTCCTCCCTCCTGACCATCCATTCAGATGAGACATCAAGAATTTTACGAAAGATGTCGTAGTTCAAGAACCTGCACCGCAAATGATGACAGGTGCCGCGGTTCGTGCTCAGTTAGACGCTCTCGAGGTCAACCAACAAGAAGATGGTTTTGTGGGATATGGTGAGCAACATGCCTGGACTCAAAAGTTGTGCTTGTGGAACCCCCCTATTTTGATGACCTTCTTCTTCCACATAACATTGATGTAATGCACACTGAAAAGAATGTCGCTGAGGCAATTTTTGGTACAATCATGGATATTCCTGATAAGACAAAGGATACCGTTAAGGCTATAGGGGATCAAGCGAGGTTATGCGATAGACCAAAGCTAGACATGGCGCCTTCTAGAGGTGGCAAGTCATGGAGAAAGCCTAAGGCCAATTTCGTCCTAACGAGGACCCAAAGGAGGGAGGTACTAGAATGGTTCCAAACATTAATGTTCCCTGATGGGTATGCAGTGAATCTGAAGAGGGGAGTGAACTTAGCTACTATGCGAATCAACAGACTCAAGAGTCATGATTACCACATATGGCTTGAGCGCCTACTTCCGGTGATGGTTCAAGGCTATGTCCTTGAGTATGTTTGGCAAGTGCTAGCTGAGTTGAGCAATTTCTTCCACCAGCTTTGTGCTAAGGAGTTATCTCGTACCGTGGTTGCAGAAATGGAAAGAATGGTGCCTATCTTGGTCTGTAAGTTGGAGAAGATCTTTCCACCCGGTTTCTTCAATCCGATGCAGCATATGATTTTGCACCTTCCATATGAAGCACGAGTGGGGGGGGCCTATGCAGGTCCGTTGGTGCTATTCAATTGAGCGATGTCAAAAGGTTTTTCGAACTAAATGTAAAAATAAGTGCAAAATTGAAGCATCCATTGCAAAGGCATACATTCTGGAGGAGGTGTCAAACTTCACAACAAAATACTATGTTGACAACCTTCCTAGCGTGCATAATCTACCCCCTCGTTACAATGCTAGTGAAGATGAATCGAACCTTAGCATTTTTCGAGGGCAACTCGGAAGTGCACGTGGTGCGACTCACAAGACCTTGAAACATGAAGAGTGGCGCAATATCATGCTATATGTGTTGACGAACCTAACTGAAGTGGATCCATACATCCTGTAAGTTCTCAACATACATGTTCTCAAGTAGTCACTATTTTGTGTCCAACTTCCATAGTTCTCATTGGTACAGGGAATTTCATCATCAATTCTGGCGTGAATCAAGGGAACCTACCCCGCAGGAAACTTCGAGCCTTCTTAGAGAGGGTGCGGGAAATGGAATGCCCGATTTCATTTCTTGGTTCAAACACAAGGTACTATCCAATTTGGCTCGTAGCTACTTTGACATGACAAGTTGCTCGTGGGTGCGGATAATATAACGAACTACCCTGCTTGAACTTGCAGGGCCAAACCGATGCATCAATGAGTGCTGAGTTGAGGCAGGTTGACGATGGCTGTGCCTATAGGGTCAGGTCATTTACCGGTTATGACGTGAATGGATATCGCTTTCACACAACAAGCCACGAGCAGAGTCGGCCCAATCGAAGAACTACAAATACCGGAGTTTTTACGCCAGGCTTTGATGGGGTCGAGTATTACGGAAGAATTGAAGAAATATACGAACTCATGTTTCATGATTGCAAACCTCTTAATCCCATCATATTCAAATGCCATTGGTTTGATCCTGAAGTAGAGAGATGGACCCCTAATCTTGGGCTAGTCGAAATTCGACAATCATCCATCTTACTAGGAGACGATGTCTATATTGTGGCTCAACAAGCCATGCAAGTTTATTATCTCTCATACCCGTGTCAAAGCATTGAACATCTTAAGGGTTGGGATGTTGTGTACAAGGTATCGCCATACGGTAAAGTACTTATCCCAAACAATGAAGATTACAACATAGACCCCAACACATATGATGGAGAGTTCTTTCAAGAAGATGGGCTCGAAGGGAGTTTTGAGATAGACTTAATTGAAACAATCGGAATGGAAGTAGGCAATGAAAGGGTTGCTGACGAGGATGCTGGAGACGAGGTTCAGAATGTGAAGGACTTAGAATTACTTCAGCAATTACATTTAGGCAATGACAGTGATGATGACATTCCTCCTTCGGAGCACGAGCATTATTATATCGACACACGTGATAGCGATGATGAGACTTATGATCCAGCTAATCCGGATCACGATGATTATTTCTAATACATGTGTGTTCTGTACTAATTGATTTATTATTTGTCATACCATGTTATTTTCTAAGTATGTTTTCTTTATTTTGCATCTCTTTCTAAGTACGTTTTGTTTATCTGTGCTAATTGGTTTACTCTTTTTAATTGCAGTTGATTGAACAATGGTAGGCGGTGTGCGGAGGGTAATGTTGCTTTACGTTAGATTGACCGATGCTGCTCAAGGGTCCGATGCAACTCAGGAGTTCGGTAGGGGTCGAGGGAGGGGTGGAGGCAGGGGTCGAGGGGAGGGTGGAGGCAGGCGTCGAGGAAAGGCTCGAGCAAGGTCACCGTCGCCTGTAGCTTCGTCATCATCATTGTCGTCTGAGGAGGAGATACCTTCCGTGCACGCCTCTGGTGTCGAGGAGGAGGTACCAGTGGAGCAGGACCAGGTGGAGGAGGAGGCAGGGGTTCCGGTTCCTTTGGTTTGTCGAGTGTCTTGTTACGAGGTCCCTCGACCCTCCCGAGGCGACCGATACCTCTTGAGAGACATCTGGTTATTTCACCATCTGGGAAAAGGTAAGTAACTTTAGATGTTATCACTAATTTTTCGTTTGATATGTTGAAAATTACAAATTTATCTTAATCACTTGGGCAGGGCTTTTACGAAGGTCGTTGGAGGTGATCACGCACGCCATCCCAACAACATCCTTGGTCTTTTGTGCAAGCTACACTTCGCTGGCTTGGTGGATGTCAATGGAAGGACGGAGCCGGCCTACACGTGGGAGCACTACGTCGCCACCCGCAACGCCCTTGATCAGGATGGTAGGGTATTCTCTAAGAAGGCGGAGTGGGTCAAGGCCGAGCTGTGGGTAAGTCTTCCTCGCACTACATTGCTCAATACATCGCATTCACTGGACATTCTTCAAATAATGACTGCATCCATCGTGTCTATATGCAGGACTTCTTCAGATGCCAGGAGGGATACGAGGCCAGGGTGGCTACTGTGGCTCACAAAGCCGCCAAGAAACTCATGAAGGACATGCACTATGAGGCGCGCGTCCAGGACATCATCGACGACTACGCTAGCTACAGAAGGATGAGGATCACTAAAATTAAGGCAAGAACCATGAAGCTGACCCGGGATCAATACTTGCAAGTAAATATAGAACATTAGTACTTATTTTTATATTGATTACACTTAATTTCATCTTCTTATATGTCATACACTTCATGATGTAGATGCCTTCATGTTCTTAGAAATGTTAACGAGTCTCTGCTGTGGTAAAATTTTACATATAAGGCATATGCAGTTTTTTTGTGCTAGTGGTCGGCAATCTGCACTGACTCTTCAAACTTGAGTTGATGTGTTATTCTGCCCACTATTGAGGCTCCGTTGAACTCCTTGCCCAAGACTTCAATCAAAGCTTGGACTCAGTATTAATTCCATTGTAAGGTCTGGTAGGTAGGTTCAAATCTTCGCACCATGGATCATCCATTCTTGAGAAATATTGTTCAACTGCCTCGTCATCCACTTGTTCCAACCTTGGAGGCATCCACTGCAAAGTACCCCCATAAAAACCATCACCATCATCCAAAGGTTATTTTAGATAAAATAAGCTGTTCGAAATAAATTTTGATCCGAATATGCTAAATATGAAATTATCCTAACCCTTGGGTTTTGATCTTTATCTATCAGTAAAGCTCTGCTTCCCTGCAATAGGAATTGGATATTAGGTATATAGTCCTTGGCCTGCAAGGATGAGGAAGTAGAGAGATCTTGAATGAGAATGAAAAGTGTTGAAGATGTTGATATTTACCTCATAGAAGTCTTTTCTGAAGTCACCTTGCAGGACATGGCAAACTATCCTATATTCTCGACGCAAGCACTCCCCAATAGTTTCTGTTCTCCCTTCTCTTATCTTAAATCAAAGATACAAAAACAAACAATGAACCAACTATTTTCTTGTGGACACTACTGAGGCGGTAGACTAATTATATATAAATATGAGGTGCTTTGTGTTGGATACCGATCTCAGGGAGATTTTTAGACTGGTAGGAGAAGCCTTTTTCAAGGACTGGATTGTCACAACCACCCATTCATCAGCCAAATTTGAGGCCACTTGCTCCTGACATAATAGATATTTATTAATTTTGTGGACAGAACAGGTGAACCCATAGATATAGCTGCAGTTACTGTTATAAAACTCACAAGAGCCGATATAATTTCTTCAACTGTCCTTTTGGAAAAGCATTGACAAGCAGTGATGCTGGACAAGCAATGATGTGTTCCCAGAGGCAGAACATAGGGAATGTATGTTTCACTTGGTGTCCAATTTTAAGAAAAAGTTTCATGGCAAGGTTTTTGATGACCACCTTTGGGTGGCATCATACTCATGGAACCCATATTTGTTTGAGAAACATTGGGCTGCAATGGAGGCAGCAAAGCCAAGTGCTACTAATTACCTTAGAAAGTGGCACACTAGGCTGTGGACAAGGAGTCAGTTCTTAACCATTTCCAAGGTTGATTATGTAACCAACAACTTGGTTGAGTTCTTCAACAATTGGATTAAGCACCATAAGTCCTTGAACTTGGATGCCTTAATGGACAAATTAAGGCAAATGCTTATGATCAAGTGGAACCAAAGGAAGAAAAAAAATAGCAATGAAGTTAGATGGCTTGATTTTGCCCCACATAATTAAGAAGCTGAATGAAATGAGTAGAGAATTAAACTTGGAGGTGCTTGAATGCTCAGAAGAAGTTGCTGAAGTTACAGCACTGGGGGTACTGGCTTTAGGTTTGTTGTCAACTTGCAAGATAAGACAGTTCATGTAGACAGTGGCAAGTTTCTAGCATTTCTTGCAAACATGCAGTAGCATTTATCACATCACTTCACAATTCTTCTCTAGAGAAGTATGTAGACATGTATTACTCTATTGACAAGTTTAGAGCAGCATATCATCACTTAATCCTTGCTATGACTAACAAATGCCAGTGGCCTAAATCAACACATGGATTCTTCATGCATCCACCTCTATTGAAAGCAACTGTTGGTAGGCCAAAAGCTAAGAGGTACAAAGGTTGTAGTAAGAATAAGAGGAAAAAAGGCCAGCACTAGTGCCCTATTTGTACAGGCTATGGGAATCATTGGCACAACTGCAAGAAAGGTAATCTAGAGGACATTGCTGCTATGATGGCTGTGAGGTACTACACATGCTAACTACTTTATTGTTCATTGCATTTTCCATTTGGCAAAATATAGATTCTAACTACTTCCTTCTTTATCATGCAGAGGACCACCTAAGAAGAAGGCAAAGAAAACCAAAACAGCAGAGTCATCTATTGTGCATTTGGACAATGAAGCACCAACTACTTTTATGTCTTTTCCACCAAGGTTAGCTCATGATTTTGTCACTTTTTTCCGCAACAACCTGCAAGTTTTGAAGCACTTTACTTTTGCCATGTTAGCCAAAATTTGGAGACAAGTACGGAGAGTAAGGATAACCAACTCATTTCTAGTATTGGAGTATCAAAAAGTGAGGAGATTACATCCAAGAAAAAGGCAAATAAGGGCAAATCTAGTTCTGGAGCATCAAAAAGGTAATACACAGATCTAAAAAAATTGATCATACTGCTATTGCTATTTTGTTGCTATTGTTATTTTATTGTCTCTCGTTCAAATCTAGTTCTGACATACACAAGTCAATATCAGATTCAAATGAACCTATGCCTCCTGCTGCTCCAGTCGAGTCAAAGAGCAAAAGGAAAAAGGAGCCTACTAAAAAGAAAACCACCATTTCTATGCTGCCACTGGACAGTCCTGCAATGGGCACAAGTAAAAGGGTGGATCCTGCTAGCACTGCAATGAGCACAAGGAGCAAAAGAAAGCTCAGCCTGTGATCCTCATGTATCTGTGAATTTGGACTCCGCTATGTGTGTGAACTTACATGTATTCGTGAACCTTTTTATCTGTGAATCTTTGTTTGTGAACATGCATGTGAATTTGAACTCCTCTGTGAACTTGCATATATATGTGAACCACTTTGTGTTTGAAGTTAATCTGATGCTAGTCTGTGAACTTCCTGTATCATGTGTCATCATCATGCTACGTAAATGTTGAAAAAAAATGTTGTATACAGGTGTTAGAAATCATGCTGCGTGCAGCCACAAAAATGAGGATGAGGGAAAAAAACGGCAGCCAGGCAGCCAGTATGCATGCGCCCAGCCAGAAAAGATTAGAAAAAAAAGGCACCCAGTCGCATGCATGCGCTCAGCCAGGAAAAATGAGGCAGAAAAAAAAACGGCAGCCACTCGCATGCATGCGCCCAGGGGCAGGAAAATGAGGGGAAAAAAATGGCAGCTGCATGCGCCCGCGCGATCTGCATGCGCTGCATGCATGCGCCAGCGAGTCTGCATGCGTTAGGGGCAAAATGGTCTTTTTAACCGGCACTTAACGCCGATAGCTAACGGAATGGACCGCGGTGTTATATTAGGGATGAAAGTTGGAGTGAGTGTCAAATAAGGAAGGAAGAAAATTTTAGAGCCAAAAAAGAAACGACTCATTTTCCCAGTGTCAAATAAGCAATTTTCTCTTTTCATAACACCAGTTTATCTAGTGGTGGGGTCCACACACCGCTCTAGGACAAGGCAGGTACCATTGCTGCACGGATGGTCTGTCCTAGCTGCACGATAGAGTGATGAGAGGACAGCTAAGTGAGAGGGTAAGTCCAGCTAGGGCCAATTTTATCCTATCACATGAATAAAGAAATGAAAAAGTATTGAAATAAATTAGAAAGGCCAAATATGGCATTATGGTGAGAAGATATCATTTGATAATTGTCAAGCATTACGTAGAATGTCATTGTAGTAAAGCCCGCTTTTGATGATAATAGAATCCCAAATTTCTCGTACAAAGCTCGTTGGCTATCACAAAACCGTACGAGGTTACAACAGCAACAAGACAATTGTAATTATTCCGAAACAAGACAATTGTAATTATTCTGAAATGGAAACAACTTCACTTAGAAATGTTAACGAGTCTCTACTGTGGTAAAATTTGACATATAAGGCATATGCAGTTTTATTGTGCTAGTGGTCGGCAATCTGCACTGACTCTTCAAATTTGAGTTGATGTGTTATTCTGACCACTATTGAGGCTTCGTTGAACTCTTTGCCCAAGACTTCAATCAAAGCTTGGACTCAGTATTAGTTCCATTGTAACGTCTGGTAGGTAGGTTCAAATCTTCACACCATGGATCATCCATTCTTGAGAAATATTGTTCAACTGCCTCGTCATCCACTTGTTCCAACCTTGGAGGCATCCACTGCAAAGTACCCCCATAAAAACCATCACCATCATCCAAAGGTTATTTTAGATAAAATAAGCTGTTCGAAATAAATTTTGATCCGAATATGCTAAATATGAAATTATCCTAACCCTTGGGTTTTGATCTTTATCTATCAGTAAAGCTCTGCTTCCCTGCAATAGGAATTGGATATTAGGTATATAGTCCTTGGCCTGCAAGGATGACGAAGTAGAGAGATCTTGAATGAAAATGAAAGTGTTGAAGATGTTGGTATTTACCTCATAGAAGTCTTTGCTGAAGTCACCTTGCAGGACATGGCAAACTATCCTATATTCTCGACGCAAGCACTCCCCAATAGTTTCTGTTCTCCCTTCTCTTATCTTAAATCAAAGATACAAAAACAAACAATGAACCAACTATTTTCTTGTGGACACTACTGAGGCGGTAGACTAATTATATATAAATATGAGGTGCTTTGTGTTGGATACCGATCTCAGGGAGATTTTTAGACTGGTAGGAGAAGCCTTTTTCAAGGACTGGATTGTCACAACCACCCATTCATCAGCCAAATTTGAGGCCACTTGCTCCTGACATAATAGATATTTATTAATTTTGTGGACAGAACAGGTGAACCCATAGATATAGCTGCAGTTACTGTTATAAAACTCACAAGAGCCGATATAATTTCTTCAACTGTCCTTTTGGAAAAGCATTTATTGATGATATCCAACCTGGGGAGCACAAGAGAATCAAATTAATGAAATTATGAATCAGGCCATGTTTCAGTCATTCAATTAGAAAGTCTTACCTATTTAAAGAACTGTTTTCTTTCAGTGGAGGCTTTTCAGCAAATTGATTGATAATATCGCACACAGCAGAAGTATTGGACGTATCCAACTTTTTAAGTGATTCTTCCAGCAATACCAGCCTCTGGGGAATAAAGATAAGTATTTACTAGGAGTTATAGACTAATGTAGATATAGTACATACACAACCGTATTAATGATGCCGGCCAACAAATATTAAGAGCATACAAAGACTATATCAATAAGGTTAGGATCTATGCAGCATGTTCCAGTAATAACCATAAATGTAATTAGAGGAAATATCATATCTGAAAGCAAAAATTGACAGCTATAGTAGTTGTTGTTTTGTGTTCCAAGAATATATAGAGAATTGAAGGGGGTGCTTGTTGATGCTCTCGGTTAAAAATGAAGTTACAAGTGAACCTACATTTGACCGGACAAAATGAGTTGCTAGACCGCATGCAAGCATTTCCGCACCATCCAATCTGGCACCAGCAAGAGCAACATACTCTCCTGGACAAAGACATGATAACTGTTTAGTGAACAAGATCCCCAAAGCTACCTTTGCCATCAACTAGAAGGCTGACCACACTCAGTACAAATCAAATAAAACCAGAATTTGGTAACTCTTTGTTTCTTTATGAGATTATATCTCCAGAATCTCTTCCATGCTAACATAGATCATTTGCATGAAGCACACTTGCTAGAAATAAATTAAGCGCATGGAAATTCTAAAATTGCAAAGGAGAATATGAGGGTGCATAATATTGAAGGGCTACAAGTAGTATCCAGCAATATTAAATACATGGCAAGGACATGGCTACACGTAATTCAACTGAATAACGGAAAGAGATATAAGCTAACCATAGAACCCGGGTAGCCTAGACAGAAAATATGAGGCCCCTACATCTGGAAAGAGACCCAGAGCTGTTTCTGGCATTGCAAAAACCTGCATGAATACAATATTTGAAATGTAAATGATAAAGATTTTGGCACTTGAAATTATTCTGATTTTCTAACAAAAAGCAAGCAACTCCATAATATTCCAAATGTGTAGAATAACTGCAAGAACCGATCAAGCTCACAAAAGGGAAGTTTTTGTTTAATAACTGAATGTATGAAACCTAGTCCCAAAAACATTCTTGCCTAATATTCATCAGAAAGGGAAGTTAAAAGCTGTGCTGAATAATTACACAAAATCGCTCATGTGGATGCATTGTTCTTCAACCTAGAGAAATAATATGCCAATATGGGTATGTTTTGGGAAAACGCTATTAGTTCTGTCATTTCGAATTTTATTTATGACTTTAAGATCCTAAAAAGCATATTTTGTAGGCAGTGCACCTTATGTGACATTTATGGGTATCATGCAGTACCATCACGTGACATTTATGACAAAATATAATTTTCAGGGTACTAAAGTCATAAATAAATTTGAAAAGATAGAACTATAAGTTTTGTGCAAAATTAAATATGGGTATGTTTTGTGCAAAAGTTATTAGTTCTATCTTTTAAAATTTTATTTATGACATTTATGGGTATGCTTCTAGAACTTAGAATGTGACATTTATGTACTATCATGTAGTACTAGAGAGAACACATTTAGAATTCCAACTTAAATTATATTGGAGGGTAAGTTCAAAAAACATATCTCAGTCACACTACAGTTATATAGTATCTCACTTGGAAACATAAACACTTAACACCACCAAATTCTATATTGTATGGGACAACATTCAGATGGACCTTATACAAGTAGATCTCTTGCTGCCTCATGGCATGCAAACTTTGTGCGTCGTAAGTTTGTAATGACAGCCTATCTTGAATAGATAAGTAATAGTGGAAGAAAAATATCACTTGATCTGAGTTTGGTTTGTAGCATATACCGTCTTATCAGTGGCAACTCGAAATCTTCCATGTAAAGAAACACCAGCACCTCCACCCATGACAATTCCAGTTAGAAGAGAAACCTACAGTTAAATTGTCTAGCCTTTAGAGGCAAGGAACAGAAAAATGAATAACTGCAATGAATAACAATGAACGGATGCAGCTCACCTGCGGTTTGGTATAAGTTGCAATTATGTAATCTAACGAATACTGATTTCTGAAGAAATCGGCACCCCATTTCCAGCCCTCTAATTTAAGAATTAAAAACAGAGCATAATTAACAAGACACGTGGAACAAAATTAGATCCATATGTAACATGTAACATGGATATAGAAGACAATGCAAAATATGTAAAGAAATCAGCTTTGGATATTAGATACCACAGAGACAGACCAAAGCTGTAATGTAATTACCATTATGGATAGACCGGATAGTTGCAGTGACATCACCTCCAGCGCAAAATGCTCTTCCTTTCCCCTAAGAGCAAGATTCATTACAATGACAAACAATAAGATCAATAGAAGGAATCTAGGCAATAAACTGAATAAAGAGATAGTGGTTATCATATCAACCTAAAAGTAAGAGTTAACTAAAGGAAAATGCTAAACAAACTAAATCAAAGGGGAGAGAAAAACAGCAAGTTAAAGTAGCTCTGTCGAACCTGTGAAGGTTTTCTAAGAAGTGAAGATAATTAGATCTATAGAATACAAGAAGTTATATTTACAAATACCATTTCCTGTAGCATTGATTTAGAGATGATTGGGCAAAATTTTCCCATGACTGGCTTGCTACTCGGTAATGTCATGGGCGCGTGCGCACAAACAAGTTATTAAGTTGCATGCACCGATAGTTCAACCAAAAACCTAAAAGCTGATTCAGAAAGGTGGCATCGCCTGTACTTCAACACTAATATACATATAAAATCCAATTTAGAACACTTTAAATATATAGTTAGTGAAAATATAAACATACTGGTATCAGATACCTTCATAATCAACAATTTAACTCCATCTTCTTCCTCATACGCAACGAAACACCTCAAGAGTCCCTTGATCTGCAACATAGATGATGAACAATCATCCTGTCCCCACTATTCTAAATGTAAATCTGGGTACTGTGTATTATGCTAAAGGCTTCTCTTTTTATTAAGCATTTTTGCCTATTTTAACTGTGTGTGCTTTTGCTGCAAGTGCAACCATTGAAACAAGAAACAGCTAAAGCATCTCTTGATGTGGAGGCTCGAATGTTTCTATTCCATTATCTAAAAAAGAGAGCTCTTACATACCATTGCGGAGGACAGTGCATTCAACTGCTTTGGCCGGTTCAAAATCAGTGTCCGTGTAGACCCATTTTCTTCTACCAAAAGCTGGCAAATTATAGAGGATAGGAAAAAAAATGTTTTCAGCTCTTGTAGAAAGAACATCAAATGGTTGTGGTACAGCAAGTTGACCAGTGCATAATTGCACAATACAGTTTGCAGTAATGATACAGCTCACAAGACCGTGGTGTGTGAATTGTTTTCTAAACATATTCCAGCGTCATCATCATGATTCGCAAATCACAGCTTCTAGAAACCTCGCCAACCTGATTGAATCTCGGAACTTAAGTATGGACAGGGCAAATAAAGAATTGATTAACGAAGGCATTACAACCTGACTAGCTCCTTGACTGAGGGCTACATAGATCCTCTTTGGTAGGATTTTGGCTTCTTTGGCTTGTGGTGAAAGAAAAAAGTAGCTTCGCCAGCTGCTATTTCATTTGGAGAAGCCGTTTGCTTGTATTTCTTTTGAGCAGAAGCAGTCACAAACGGCGGCCCGCGCCATAGTCATCGTTGCAGGATCTTTAAATCCTTTAAGCCTAACTATCCATTCCCGGGCTGCTATTTCCATAAATCAGGAAGCACGCAATGATCAAGAGCAACCAGCGCAATTAGTCTAGCTAGCAGCAACTGATCAGGCAGCATCATCTTCAGGGTAACACAAAACTCGTTCGATAAACGTGGAGCAATCAAGCGAGCGAGCTAGAGCGGCATGTGTACAGCAGATGCAGTCATGCAGAGACGAAGGAGAAGCAATAACGGTAGGTGACACGGACAGGGCAGACCTGGTCGGCCTCTGCACCCCCAGTGCTTTCGGGACGCAGCGAGGCCATCTCTCTTCCTTCTTCCTCGCGCGGGCAAAGCAAACGTCTGGAGGCCGGCGCCGACACCGAACACCGGTAGCACTACTCTCACACTCACTCTGAAACACACCCTTACAGAGCACAGAGGAGAGGAGCCAATGCTTGCTAGTGCTGGACTTGCTGGTGCTTTTGCTCAGGCTTCTTCCATTCGTACTTATAGGGAGAAGCAGAACACTATGGCGTGTATGGCCTTCCCATCCGATCCTAATGTGTGTTCATAGCTCAGCACAGCTATAGTTTTGCATGCCTTATTTTCTAAGGAACTGCACGAGACAGCAGCATGTTACTATTGACGAAGCGTAAAGAATACAAGACATTACGTGAAGACGCACAATAATGAAGCTCACAAAATTTACGGCACTGTTTATTCATGACGCAGCCAGCCGCCCCCACCAACAATGTTAGATTGATCTCTTTCCCGATTGGCCCAAAGGCCAATCAGGACCTTGATCTGCGCCCTGATCGGGGGCGCTTACCCTATCAATGGGTAGTGGGCCCCTGTCGCGCTGCGCTATATAAACAGGGTGGGGGGACCCGGCTCGGCTCACGAGGTTCGCCGCAGCCAGCCGCCCCCACCAACACACCTACCGATCTAGGTTGCGCAGCAGCGGCGGGAAGCGCCACTGCCACTTCACCGGTGACCGGACTACACTGCGCATCGCTGCCTTGCGCAGAACTACACCAACCGAACCCGCGATGGCCAGCAGCTCCGCTGCTCCCACCCCTAGGGGTGAAGGTACCCCAATTCCCCCTCTCTCACACTAGGCACTCACCAGGAACTCCTAGTCTCTCATGTCTCTCTCTCGAACCCGACTAGATGTGCTCTAGTGATCCTAGGCTAGGGCATAACATTGGTATCAGACACCTCCTAGAAGCTATTCTAGATCGGGAAAAGCAGTAGATCGAGAAAAGAATGACGATCGGAAAAGAAACCGAAAAAGAAACCGAAACAGAAACCCTAACCCTAACCCTAGATCTAAAGAAACGAGCGACGCCGGGAAACTTACCTGTCGTCGCCTTCACCGCCGCACGTCCACCGACGGCGAGCGGCAAAGGCCGGCCGAGCCTCGGGCTCGCCGGAGACCACGTCCACCCGAACCACCGGCGCAACCGCTCGGGGCTCGGGGGAGGGCGCAAAAGCACCACCACAGGACCGCTCGACGGCGGCGCGCCCAACCCTCGGGTGGACGCGCTCGCCGGCGAGGGGACCCGCGGTGGCGCCGCCCCTTTTCTCCATCTGGATCTCGAACCTTCGGTTTTTGGAGGGAGGAAGGGAGGAAGGCTAGAAAAGAAAGGAAGGAGGGGGCTGCCGCGGCTGTGCGCCGGCGGGGCCATCCCTCCACCGCCGCCGCCGGCCATCGCCGGGCGCGGGAGAGACGACCCCGCCGCCGCCGCAGCCGCGGCGAGAGCGAACGGGCGAAAGAAGAATGGGGCTAGGGTTTCCAGGGGCCGGCCGTCGGCCGGTTTTGTTCCGCCGAAAATGGCGCCTGGCCGTCGGATCTGGACGGACGGTCGGGATTGTCCGGGCCAGATTCGGCCCAGGCGGGATGCGGCCGCAGGCCGCTTTCGCGGCCCAGGCCCAGGTTGTGGCCTGCGCGCGCGCGTCGCGAGCGAGGCCGGCGGCAAGCCGTTTTCGTGGGCCGCGCGAGCAGGCCGCAGGCGCCGCGCGAGCAGGCCGCCTGTTACGCGCGAGCGGGCCGCGTGCGGGAACGGGCCGTGGGCCGTTTTCGCGCGCGGGCCGACTTTCGCGTTTTGCACAGTAACCTCTGTTTTTTTTTGTTTTTTTTCTATTTCCAGAAGCTTTTAATTAATAGTTTTTGCACAGTTTTAGTCTCTAATTCAATTTGAACCAACGGGATAATTTGTATTAGAGATTAATAAATTTTTGTACAGAGTTTTGCTTCTGAAAATAGATTTATTTCACAGTTTCCGCTGCAAAAGTAATATTCATTGCTCTATTTAAATTTAATTTGAACCAACGAGATAATTAAATTTTGTGAGAGCATGATAAAGTTAATTAGATCATGGTGCTGTTATTTTCTGACCAACGTTGTTAATAACTGTATCATGATTTAAAAAGTTATTTTGATGCTTTTATTTCTATTTCTGCCCAACGGTGATATAGTTTTAAATTGCATCAACAGTTGTATGTTTTATTTTTTGACCAACGTTGGAAATGACTCATGCAATTGTCGTTATGATCGCATTTATGGATTGTGAATTTCAGGATCATTCAACTTAATGGCGTGTCTCAAAGAGATACCCATTCTCAAAGGCAACAACTACACAGAATGGAGGAAGAAGATTGAGTTCTCCTTCGTTTGTGGAGAAGTTGACTGGGTACTGACCACACCGCAGCCACAAGCTCCACAGAAGCCAGTGAGGGCTGATGGTGATGATGATGCTGCATGGCAGCAAAAGGAGAGGGACTATGCTCCACTGGAGTTGGCATACACCCTTGAGAATAAACAGTGGACCACTGCCAACAAGAAATGTATGGCTTTGGTAAAGAATACGATTGAGCCTGCCATTTTGGGCTCGATCGCAGAGTGTGACTCCGTTTCAGAGTACCTCGACAAGATAAGGAATCAGTTCACTGGTTCCTCAAAGATATATGCTACCCAGCTGTTCAAGCAGCTGGCCACAGAGAGGTACAATGGCGGAGGGACTGGCATAAGAGATCACATCATGAGGATGTATAACTTGGCAGCGCAGCTGAAGCCTATGGATCTTGAGCTCAAGCCTGGGCACATTATGCATTTGGTTTTTGCTTCTCTGCCTAAAGAGTTTGACACTTTTGTTGTCAATTACAACATGCAGCCAGAACAGTGGGACATGGAGAAAATGATTGCCATGTGCGTGCAGGAAGAGGACAGACTTAGATCCTCACATGGTGGCTCATTGCACTATGTGAAGGATAACAGAAAAAAGATTGCTAATCCCTCTTTCAAGGCACGTGGAAAAGCTCCTATGCAGCAGAATCACCAAAAGCTTCTCCCAGTAGACAAAGACCAATGTCTACATTGCAAGAAAAAGGGGCACTTCAAGAAAGACTGCCCCGACTGGTTAAAGTCAATAATGGCAAAAAGAGGTGAGAATACTATTTCTTTTGTAAATGAATCCTTGTATACACAGTATTCGAAATCTACTTGGTGGATTGACTCAGGTGCAACTGTTCATGTTGCAAATTCTTTACAGGGATTCCATTCGACGAGGACTACGCAAAGAAGCGAAAGATGCGTTGAAGTCGCAAATGGAGTCCAAGCAGAAGTTGAAGCTGTTGGCGATGTCTCTTTAGAGCTAGTTGATGGTTTCATGCTTGTACTTAAAGATGTGCTTTATGTTCCCTCATTACACAGAAACTTAATAAGTATTTCACGTTTGGACCATGATGGTTATGAATGTCATTTTGGTAATGGAAAGTGTGCCATTTGGTTCGATAATGCATGTGTTGGTGTTGCCATCCTTCACAATGAGTTGTATTTATTATCATTACGTGAAAAAGTTAATTCTGTGTGTGATGTGAATATGAATGTATCCTCGTCAGAGAAAGAAACAAAGAAAAGAAAGAGAACTCAAGAAGTATCGTCGAAATTATGGCACTGTCGTTTAGGCCATATTTCGAGGGGGAGAATAGAAAGACTAGTTAAGAATGAAATTCTTCCTCAATTAGAGTTCTCAGACTTAGAACAATGCGTTGATTGCATTAAAGGAAAATTTGTAAAGAAAATTAAAAAAGGCGCTAAACGTAGCACAGGAATTTTAGAGATAATCCACACTGACATTTGTGGACCTTTTCCTGTGAAAAGTGTGGATGGCTATGACTTGTTCATAACATTCACGGATGATTACTCCCGTTACGGTTATATTTATCCTATCAAAGAAAGATCAGAAGCCTTGGATAAATTTAAGATATTTAAAGCTGAAGTTGAAAATCAGCATAACAAAAGAATCAAAATAGTAAGATCCGACCGTGGGGGGGAGTACTATGGTCGGCATACCCCATTCGGCCAAGTTCCTGGACCCTTTGCAAGGTTCTTGCAGGAAAATGGCATAGTAGCCCAGTATTCAATGCCGGGCGAACCTCAGCAAAATGGAGTAGCTGAAAGGCGTAACCGTACACTGATGGATATGGTGCGCAGCATGATGAGCTATTCCACCTTACCATTGGGACTGTGGATGGAGGCGCTGAAGACCGCCATTCACATCCTTAATAGAGTACCAAGTAAGTCGGTGCCCAAAACACCGTACGAACTATGGACAGGAAGAGTACCCTCACTAAACCACTTACGTGTGTGGGGGAGCCCAGCTGAGGCCAAAGTGTTTAACCCAAACATCGGGAAACTAGATCCCAAAACAGTTAGTTGCCACTTCATCGGCTACCCGGAAAAATCAAAGGGTTTTCGTTTCTACTGTCCAGACAGATTCACAAAGTTTGTAGAAACGAGACAGGCGATTTTCTTAGAGGATGAGATGGTGAGGGGGAGCATGGTAGCTCGAGAAATTGATCTTGAGGAGAAGCGGGTGTGTGCACCCAATCCGATGATTCAGGAACCATACTTCTCACTACCTATTATTCCCGCACCGATAATTCCTGAGGTCGTGGTGCAGGCACCTGCTACAGTTCCTGATAGTGTGGTGCAGGCTCCTGCTGTGATTCCACCCGTGGAAACGATGAGTGAAGTTTTGGAACCTGTCCTTCAGGAGCCAACTGAACCCATCATTGCACACGAGGAAGAGTTGCAGCAGCCACCTCAGAATAGTGTGCCACAAGCAGAGGCACAAAATATGCCTGAAAGTGAGGGGCCTAGAAGGTCTCAAAGGGTCAGAAAATCAGCCATCCCTGATTGTTATAAAGTTTATAACACAGAAGAAGTTCATATAGAAGGTGATCCCACTTCATATGAAGAAGCCATGAAAAGTGTTCACTCATCGAAGTGGCTAGAGGCCATGGAAGATGAGATGAAATCGATGAGTTCCAACAATGTTTGGGAACTTGAGGAGATTCCTAAAGGAGCCAAAACAGTAGGCTGTAAATGGGTCTACAAGACTAAACGTGACTCCAAAGGGAATATAGAAAGATATAAGGCGAGACTTGTGGCAAAAGGCTTTACACAAAGAGAAGGAATAGATTATAATGAGACTTTCTCTCCTGTCTCATGTAAAGACTCCTTCAGAATCATAATGGCACTAGTTGCGCATTTTGATTTAGAGTTACATCAGATGGATGTAAAGACGGCATTTCTAAATGGGGATTTAGAAGAAAACGTCTACATGAAACAACCAAAGGGTTTTGTCATGGAAGACAAAGAGCACATGGGATGTCGTCTAAAGAAATCCATTTACGGATTAAAGCAAGCCTCAAGACAGTGGTATCTAAAGTTTAATGATATAATAAAGAAATTTGGGTTTCAAGAGAATATAGAGGACAATTGTGTCTATGCAAAGTTCAAAAATGGGAAATACATTTTCCTAATCCTGTATGTAGATGATATTTTGCTTGCAAGCAGTGATATCAATCTACTGCAAGAGACAAAGAAGTTCTTGTCCTCAAACTTCGATATGAAGGATCTTGGTGAAGCAACATATGTTTTGGGCATAGAAATTCACCGAGATAGATTGAATGGGGTTCTAGGGTTATCGCAAAAGGCATATTTAGAAAAGGTTCTAAAGAAGTACAATATGCATGCGAGTAAAGCCACACCTGCTCCTATAGTCAAGGGTGACAGTTTTGGGAATTTTCAATGTCCCAGGAACCAGTACGAGATCGATCAAATGAAAGCGGTTCCATATGCTTCAGCTGTCGGAAGCTTACAGTATGCACAAGTGTGCACTCGCCCTGACTTAGCTTTTGTCACCGGGGTTCTCGGTAGATATCAAAGTAATCCAGGAATAGAACACTGGAAAATGGTAAAGAAGGCGTTGCGCTACGCGCAAGGCACAAAAGAACTCATGCTTACATATAAGAGATCTGATTCCCTAGAGATAAAAGGGTATTCAGATGCAGACTTTGCGGGAGACAAGGATGATAGAAAATCCACGTCTGGATACGTATTCACTCTCGCAGGAGGAGCTATCTCATGGAGAAGCTCAAAACAGAAAGTAACTGCGTCATCGACGATGCACGCAGAATTCATAGCATGTCATGAGGCCACGGGGCAGGCAATGTGGCTAAAGAAATTCATACCCGGATTGAGAGTGGTTGACTGTATTAACAGACCACTAAAGATGTACTGCGATAATGAACCAGCAGTATTCTACGCTCACAACAACAAATCAAGCAATGCTTCCAAAGCCATTGAGATAAAGTTTTACGTTGTGAAAGACAGAATCCAGGATCACACTATAAGTCTCGAGCATATAAGAACAAAAGATATGCTTGCGGATCCGCTCACAAAAGGCTTACCTCCCAATGTGTTCAGGGAACACTTAGCCGGCATGGGTTTAAGGGAAAGCCTATGATTCCTGGATTAGATAAGGCCCAAAAGAAACAGAATTGTTTCAAAATAGAGAGGTGTGTTGTAGCTGTTGATTCTATCGGCAATCAAGCTGTGACGATGAAACATGCTCTGCATATTAATCTACGATGAAACGAATAAAAGTGAAAAGTATAAAGCTAAAAGTAAATGATGAGATCAAGGGGGAGAATGTTAGATTGATCTCTTTCCCGATTGGCCCAAAGGCCAATCAGGACCTTGATCTGCGCCCTGATCGGGGGCGCTTACCCTATCAATGGGTAGTGGGCCCCTGTCGCGCTGCGCTATATAAACAGGGTGGGGGGACCCGGCTCGGCTCACGAGGTTCGCCGCAGCCAGCCGCCCCCACCAACACACCTACCGATCTAGGTTGCGCAGCAGCGGCGGGAAGCGCCACTGCCACTTCACCGGTGACCGGACTACACTGCGCATCGCTGCCTTGCGCAGAACTACACCAACCGAACCCGCGATGGCCAGCAGCTCCGCTGCTCCCACCCCTAGGGGTGAAGGTACCCCAATTCCCCCTCTCTCACACTAGGCACTCACCAGGAACTCCTAGTCTCTCATGTCTCTCTCTCGAACCCGACTAGATGTGCTCTAGTGATCCTAGGCTAGGGCATAACAGACGGGTCTCTTCATGGGAGAAAAGGTGACGGGCGAACGTTGGTAGCCTATATCACCTTTTACTGTGAACCTTTTCCACTCTGGCGTCTGGCCCTTTTTCCATTTCGGACTAAGTCCTTTTTGCCTAGCAACGCTGCACCCTTGTTGTTCACCACCGCGGTGCTGGATTTTCTCCTCCTCCGTGAAGCTGGTACTTTCACTGCTGGTTGGTGACTTAAACTGGAAGCAAAGATCACTTCCCTTCCAGTTATTTAACTGCCACCGCTAGATAATATGCATTTTGTACCGGTTAACGAACCCCCTTCGGTAGTGTATTCGCAACTGATACGCTAAAAGAAATGTTCTCTCTGTTGTAGTGCTTTTTATTATTTTTCTCTTGAGTCACCGACGGTTTTCCTGATATAATTCATATATTTCCCAAGGGTTTTATCGAATCACCAAACAACATAGTTATAATACGTGTAGTTATCTAAATATACTGAAAATCATCCACCAGGCAAGTGTGCAGAAGAATGAGATCACTCTTTCGAGCTTGGAGAGATCAGAGAAATTAAACTTCCGGGTGTTCTAATAGGTGCAAGTCATCGTCTGCCCTCGCATGCCTCGGAAGTACTCTCTCCATCCCAAATTACATTCGTTTTCACTTTTCTAGAGACAAAATTTTTGATATAGATCTAGATGTATGTATGTGTAGATACGTAGCAAAAACTATGTATGTAGAAAAAGTCAAAACGAATAGTAATTTAGGACAGAGGGAGTAGATAGTACATATTGTAAAATTGGAGGCCAGCCCTCAACATTAAGAATCATACGTCCAAATCATCTCATCTCATGCTATTATATATTGACTTCCCAGGTCCGGTCTACAATAGCCACGCTGTGATGAAACAAGAAAATGGATCAGGTCAGCAATGTTCACGTCAGCTCGACATCGGATGCAACTGTCATGCATTCTCTCAAAGAATATGTCCAGGTCAGCCATTTTTGGCCGGAGATCGAGCTGGTCTCGGTTCATACGGGTCATACAATTCAAATTAGTATGGCTTGAACACAGCAGAACGAAGTTGGCCTTTCGGTTTGCGAGGTCGTTGCACTCCCCAAGATTTTTTATTTCGTTGAGGGCATCGCAGCAACTTGTCATACTTAACTAAGATGCCAGCTTCATTCAAAGAACAGATTCAGTGTTCCACATCAGAGATGCGAAACGCTGACATCACCTGATATTTTAGAAGTGACATCATTGGCTTTGGATTGTTCACATGGTTACTTCAGATGATATTCAAATGCATGGCATACATCATCCTGATTGCAAATTGTTGTAATGTAATGTTTATAATTCGGTCCTTTACTTCACTAATGTTCATGTCAACTCAATCTAGGATAGATTCTGGCTCCAAATAACAGCTGTCGGCTTGCGAGATTACGTGCGCCAGGATTTCAGTGAGGGCATCCTCGCAACATGCCATGTACTTAAGTAAGGTGATCAGTTTATCTCAAAGAACAGATTCAGTGTTCCACATGAGCGGTGCCCATTTAATTTGTTTGCACGTTGTTAGTATTGTAATTAGCCAGCTTGGACTATTTATTTAGACGGGGAGTTGTTACTTTCAGACTGGACGGAGAAGTGTCTCAACATTATTTTTGAAGTCTCACATGCATCGGCACCCATAAATCCATATGCTGATGAACAACATGATGACTTTAGTTAGAAACTATTGAAACATCCTGTGAACAATTTCAATAGTACACAAAAGATGTTTCGCCCTTTAATTCAGTGGCAACAATTCAACAACCTTTGATTTCATCACAAAGTATATATCCTTATGAATGATGCATATGGACATCTGTTAACGTGGCTATTCGGCCAGTTATAAGGCCACCTTCGACAGTTAGATTACTCCTCCAATGGCTCATCTTTGAAACAATCTTCCAAACAACGGTGGGTTCCATACTTTACGGCTATGTTACAGAACATGCATGCTACTTGGGCTGCACGCCTGCACCTACCGTTTCTGCATCATATGCAAATTGTAATGTTGATAATTGGACCCATACTTTATTAATGAATGAGAGAAAGGGGCAGGTATGTTCACGTCTGCTCAATCTAGGATAGATTTTGGCCGGAGAGCTGATCTCAGTGCAAGTGCATGAAGTTTAAGGTAGTTCTCAGCAAAAAGCAAGCAAGTGGAGAAAAATGCTGGCATCACCGCATGTTCAAAAAGTCCTGAAACTTAAAAAAACATAATTCTAAACCAAGCATCTAAATTACGTTTCGATTGTATCAGTAAAGGTTATAGTGCCGTAGCAGTAGTTGGCCTTCAGTTTGCGAGGTTGCGTGGGCTGACATTCTGGTGAGGGCGTCATGCCATGTCTCTGAATTAAGTACAGATTCAGTGTCCAATGTGAGCCATAAGTTCATTTGTTGGCAAGTTGTTAGTATAGCTAATCATTGGGATTATTTAGAGTGGCGATCGGTGCAGCTAATCTCTGGCATTATCAGTACCTTATTTTTAATTTTCTCCCATTTTATGTCTGAAACTCAGGCATCGAGAAGAAAATGATGGCTTACAAGCTGAAACCACTGCAATGAGATACGGAAAAGTAATGCTCGTACTGTATGTGGGATTAGGCAAATCGATCGAACTACTGCAGAACACCTCATTCATGCTAAATCCTAACTCATCTAAAGTCCATCTACACATTCCCAACTCATCTCTCAAGTCCATCTGCATTTTTCTCTTTCAAGTTCATCTGCACATCTGCCGTCCAATGTATCTCTCACATACATCATGGATCTTGCAACTAACGAATGCGAGTGCTTGGGTGCGTTGGAGCACCCGAAGCACATGGAGCACTACTGGAACATTCTTCTATCCTATAGACACCTGACACCTGATGATGCTGTTGATGGTCAGGTCTAAAAGGGTAAACTAATAAAGGCACAAGGACCATGAATTGGTGAAAATCATTGGCATAGTACCATAATATACGCTGCAGTTCATCATTTACGATACTCCCTTGATCCCAAATTGTAGATTGCTTTGGGATTTCTATGTTCATAGATTTTTCTATGCACCTAGATACACCATGTCTAGATATATAGTAAAAGCTACAAGTAATTTGGGACGGAGGGAATACAAATCTACCAAATGGCAAAAAGAGCACGTGTCTCATTCTACCAAGGTGTCATCACGAATATATATGGCAAAAGTAACCTTGATAGAAGAAGAGAATAAAGACGTGCCTAAATTGACCTATACGAGTTGGTTAGATTCATATTATACGAGGTAAACCTTTGCGGCTCACTTGACCTAGGTACCGAGATACTTTGTGGTGTGACCATGTTGGATGAATTGGAGTCCAGAGAGGACAATTCACCGACAGCCACGAAGAGAGATCAGCTCATATAACAATACATACCACTGCGGAAAGCTCCTTCAGTACCGATTCTAAACTCCTCTTTATTATCGGTTGTGCAACCGGTATTGCTACTTTGGTACTAAAGGGGACCCTTTAGTATCGGGTGAAATAACCGGTACTAAAGGGGTATTAAAGAATAAAAAAAGAAATCACCCGCTCAAGCTCGAGCCTGGCCCCGCCGCTCCTCCCGCCCTCCCCAATAAATGGAGGCGGAAGCAGGCGTTTCTAAGTACTACTCGTGATACCATTACGTGTTAAAAGAGGTACTCGTGATCCTGCTAAGACCCTTGCGCCCTCGTCCTTTTGGTCGTAGCCCGGGGCTCGTAATAAGCCATGGCCGGAGCATGGACGAAGGGCGGCGTGCCCGCGCTGGGGTGGTGGCTCATCGCCGTCGGCACCTTCCGATCCGGCTACACCTGGTCCTGCTTCTTCGGCTCCGCGGCGTTCTGCTCGGCCACCTTCTCCGAGATAGCGAGTACGTGCTGTAGAAGTGTAGATCAGTAATAGTAATCTCCAAAGCATGTCTTGATGTGCAGATTGCTTTCAACATGTTTTACTGAAACATCCGCTTAAACCTTACCATCATCTGGGCTTCAGTGACCGGCGTACATGGGCGGACGGTCGCGGTGTGGACTCTGCTGTCGTGCACGCTCTGCTTCCTGTGCGCCTTCAACCTCGGTAGCAAGCCGGTCTACGCCGCCACCTTCCTATCCTTCGTCTACGCCATCGGCTACCTTGCCGTCGAGTGCCTGGTGTACCACACCATGAGTGCAGCTAGACTCTCCCTGTTCATCTTCATTGCAGGTATACAACATGATCAGGTCACCTCCCCGCCGGCGCCTCGGCTGCCCCGGCCACCACACCATTCCCTTCCTCCACAAGTGGCCAGCGGCTTCTGCTGGCTAATCCTCTGTCCATGACCTCTGACTGAACTTATGTTTAACCAGAGTTTCCATTTCCAATGCAGGGACATCCATTGTTTGGATGCTGCTTCAGTGGAACTCCCATGGCCATGGCCCCCGTCCCCGTGAGGCTACCAAGCAGGCCTGATCCTGGTTCTTTTAATTTCCTGCCAAAATAGTTGGCATCTCCTGTGTGCCGACTAATATAAGCACGTAATTAATGTTTTAAGAGACTTTGCAGGGCCTCTTGCATGCAACATGGAATTCTGTAATTTTTTTCTTGTAATTCTTGTTTCATTATCACGGCAGGTACTAGCCAAGGAGTGCTTCCTCTGTAACACTTTTGTCATTGTGATGCCACGCGTGAAATCTGAACACACTTTTGCTACTACAGCTAAAAGATCAGTACAGTCCAAATTTTCGATTGCTATTTTAGGCATTACCGCTCATTTTATCTGTAGCCTTCACATCGAGAGTCACATAATAATTTTATCTCACCATGACTAGTTATCTTATTATTATTAATAATTAGAACTTCCTTTATTGCTCCACGTACGTCAAGCCTCATATGACGCATTAGAGAAAAAAAGAAAAATAGAAACATTTGGTCATCAATTTTGTAGACTCTAAGGGTTAGGTAATTCAACTAGTTATCTGAAGCAAATTAATTATTTTGAAAAGTCTCTTAAAACATTATGTCCTTATATTACGACTAGCCTAGAGAAGGGCAGTGAACATTAGCCAAAAATGATTTGTGTTGGTGCCTTAATTTCTTAGTGCCAGCAGTCACCATTGCCGACAGCCCATATTTGTGCTAGCAGTTGTTTAATTATGTGGCCCACAAGTAGAAATCAGAGCAATATTATTTAAAGGAAAATCATAAGTTTTTCAGAAGAATCGGATCAACACAAACTTTATATCGAAGTTAAGAGCTTGAAGAGTAATTTGCAGTTAATAACTTTTTGATCCAATACTGTTTGCAGGCCCAAATATCCGTTAAGTTGTTTTAAAGACATCTCAAACGAATAGAAACTCAATACCAAAGTTGTTCTGCTCCACGGGATCTAAAACTTCATAGTTGATAATATTTTCATTTGAGGTCATTTAAAGTGCTAAAAATACAATTCAAAAGTGAAGTTGATGGGTCCATAGACCTGGGGTCCCCAATGGGTCCGCTTTTCCACAATGCTCAGCCCAACAGGCAGCGTAGCGACAATGCGCGCCCGGACTAGCCTAGATACGCGACACCAGGCCGTGACCACGATCCGGCCACCGACCGGCGCCCCCGACCAGGAGGTCTAGTCAGGGCCAGTACCACAGTCCGACTCCAACCAAGTTCCCCCAAGCAGGGATACGCCTCTAATCGGACCGACGCCAATCGCTCCTTCCCGACCGACATGGTCGGGAATGACTGGGATGACCGACCGGGGATGCCCGCTCAGTATGGGCTCGGGGAGCAGGTGGAACGGATAAGGGAAGATCCTCAGGTCAACTGCCGTACAGAGGGCTCTACCTCACCCCGCCCTGCACACGCAACGCATAGACTCTAAGGGTTAGGTAATTAAACTAGTTCTCTGAAGCAAATTAATCATTTTGAAAAGTCTCTTAAAACATTATGTCCTTATTTTACGACTAGCCTAGAGAAGGGTGGTGAACATTAGCCAAAAACGATTTGTGTTGGTGCCTTAATTTCTAATTGCCGGCAGTCACCATTGCTGAGAGCCCATATTTGTGCTAGCAGTTGTTTATGTGGCCCACTAGTAGAAATCAAAGCAATATTGTGCAATCAAGATTAATAGGTACAATTCTTAATATATCTCATTGCTAGACCGGTAGGCCGGCTCCCCACTTTATAGTTTGGCACAGGCCCTGATTTATGCTAGGATGGCCAGTTAAGTGAACTCCGGCGAATGTATTTTTCATACCGCCAGTTTATCTGGTGTGGTGGGGTCCACACACCGCTCTAGGACAAGGCAGGTACCACACAAGTGAGAGTAAGTCTAGCTAGGGGCAATTTTGTCCTATCACATGAATAAAGAATGAACACTTTCACGTTAGTTTAGCAGAGAAGGACCCCTCCACATCACCTCTCTGGGCGACGGGAGGGGCGACTCCACCGCCCCACAGAAGCCCCCGCCGGCGGCCCCCTCCGGCCGCCGCCGCTACAGCCTGTCGAGCGGCAGCGGTGGCCCGCGACGGCACCGAAGCCGGTCCCCTCGCACCACATCTCCTCCCCCCTTCCCCCATGTTCTCTTTCTCACAGTGTTGGGCTTGGAGCTCCAGTAGCGCCCATGGCAATGGCGCCTAGCCAAGGCAACGGATCCGGGGTCTCCTGGGCCAGATCCGGTCCCTACTGTACCGGATCCTGGGTGCCGGCGACGAGACGGAGACGTGACTGCCGGTGGTGGTGGGTCTCCTGTTCCCCGTTCGGGTGCGAGAGCAGCCATGCCCGAGCATGGAACCCGGACTCGGTGCATCCACGGTGCTTGGTTTTGGCGTGGGGCTGGTCGTGCCCGTGCCCCAGGCCGGCGGTGGCAGGGCTCGAGCTCGCAAGGCCGGTGGCGGCGGGGTCGAGCTCGACTGGCTGCGGCAGGGCACGAGCTCGCCAGGCCGGTGGAGACGCGGCTGTGCAACCAGCGCTTGGCCAATAGCCCCCACGGCCTTCGCGCCGCTCTCGAGGTGCCCAACGGCGCGAGGGGTTGGCGTCCTGCCGCTCTTTCAAGCCATGCTCCCCAGCTTCTCTTCACGGGCAGCGAAGTCTCCCCGTCATTCTCGATGCCTGCGCTGCGCCGACGGGTCGGGAACTCGCCGGGAGAAATCCTAGCCCGACGTTATGCTGGTGCCGACAACAGCGACACCTACAGGTGCCGTTTCCTTCATGGAGGTGTTTTTTCGAGGCGTTCCCGCCCACATGTTGGTATGGCTGCGCTTGCACTGGTTGGAGCGACGCCGGTTGGGATGGTTCGATCAGGAGAAATCCTAGCCCGGCTTTGGCCGGTGCCGTCAACGATGATGCCCTCAGGCACCGTGGTCCTCCTTGGAGGTGATGATGAGATCGCCCATCCCGAACTACTGTCGTCCGCCATGCTGCAAAGCTGGTTTGTTCTGCTTGGTGTTCTTATGCCTTCCTCCTCCTTACTGTTCGTTGGCGAGGCTGTCATTGGCTGTTTGCCGCCGGCGTGATTCAGTGAGCGTCCTCTCCTGGGGCCTCTATTTCGTCGATGCTCTCCTTGTTGATGGTGTCAGAAAATCAAATGTCGGGTGGTGTATCCACCGCTTCTGCCATTCCCCCTCAAGGATTCCTCCCCTTGAGCGGCGTTGAATGGTGGTACATGGAGCTCGGATGTGCTGAAGGTGGCGCCGTCAGCTCCAAGGGAGGTCGTCGTTTTCCGGTAAGCTTTGGCTTGCGCGTCCTTTCGCCGCTCTAAGTCCCCTTCCTACTGCGCGGTCACTCAGATGGAGGGCAGCAGCGGGACGGCGTAGCTATGAGGGGTGGCGCAAGGTGCAACGGTCACAGTGTAACCGGCAAGTACGTTGTTCGGTGGAGGCGCAAATCGATGATCAATGGTTGTCTTTCGGTTGTGACATGTTTTGTCTTTGAATTGTCTGCGAGTTCTGCTCCTCTCTGTTGTACTATGGTGTTGTATCTACCCTGTCCCCTTCTACTTCCATCCTGGCTCTTGAAGCCACTGTAACCGCACAAATGTTGTACCATCGCCGGCTTGTCGGCATATGTGGTAATATAATTCAGGTGGGACTCTTCGTCCCCCCGATGACCCGTCAAAAAAAAGTATTGAATAAATTAGAAAGGCTAAATATGGCCTTATGTTGAGAAGATATCATTTGATAATTGTCATGCATTACGTGGGATGTTATTGTAGCAAAGCCTGCCTTTGATGATAGCAGAATCCCAAATTTATCGTACAAAGCTCGTTGGCTATCAAAACAGTACGAGGTTACAACAGCAACAAGGCAATTGTAATTATTCTGAAATGGAAACAACTTCACTTAGGCACTTGTAATTATTCTGAAATGGAAACAACTTCACTTATAGAAACTTCACTTAGGCACGATAGAGTGATGAAAGGACAGCTAAGTGAGAGGGTAAGTCTAGCTAGGGGCAATTTTATCCTATCACATGAATAAAGAAATGAAAAAGTATTGAAATAAATTAGAAAGGCCAAATATGACATTATGGTGAGAAGATATCATTTGATAATTGTCAAGCATTACGTGGGATGTCATTGTAGCAAAGCCCGCTTTTGATGATAACAGAATCCTAAATTTCTTGTACAAAGCTCGTTGGCTATCACAAAACCGTATGAGGTTACAACAGCAACAAGGCAATTGTAATTATTCTGAAACAAGGCAATTGTAATTATTCTGAAATGGAAACAACTTCACTTAGAAACGTTAACGAGTCTCTACTGTGGTAAAATTTGACATATAAGGCATATGCAGTTTTATTGTGCTAGTGGTCGGCAATCTGCACTGACTCTTCAAACTTCAGTTGATGTGTTATTCTGACCACTATTGAGGTTTCGTTGAACTCTTTGCCCAAGACTTCAATCAAAGCTTGGACTCAGTATTAATTCCATTGTAACGTCTGGTAGGTAGGTTCAAATCTTCGCACCATGGATCATCCATTCTTGAGAAATATTGTTCAACTGCCTCGTCATCCACTTGTTCCAACCTTGGAGGCATCCACTGCAAAGTACCCCATAAAAACCATCACCATCATCCAAAGGTTATTTTAGATAAAATAAGCTGTCAGAAATAAATTTTGATCCGAATATACTAAATATGAAATGATCCTAACCCTTGGGTTTTGATCTTTATTTATCAGTAAAGCTCTGCTTCCCTGCAATAGGAATTGGACGTTAGGTATATAGTCCTTGCCCTGCAAGGATGACGAAGTAGAGAGATCTTGAATGAGAATGAAAAGTGTTGAAGATGTTGATATTTACCTCATAGAAGTCTTTGCTGAAGTCACCTTGCAGGACATGGCAAACTATCCTATATTCTCGACGCAAGCACTCCCCAATAGTTTCTGTTCTCCCTTCTCTTATCTTAAATCAAAGATTAAAAAACAAACAATGAACCAACTATTTTCTTGTGGACACTACTGAGGCGGTAGACTAATTATATATAGGGACACTAGTGAGGCGGTAGACTAATTATATATAGGGACACTAGTGAGGCGGTAGACTAATTATATATAGGGACACTAGTGAGGCGGTAGACTAATTATATATAGGGACACTACTGAGGCAGCATCATCTTCAGGGTAACACAAAACTCGTTCGATAAACGTTAAGCAATCAAGCGAGCGAGCTAGAGCGGCATGTGTGTAGCAGATGCAGTCATGCAGAGACGAAGGAGAAGCAATAAGGGTAGGTGACACGGACAGGGCAGACCTGGTCGGCCTCTGCACCCCCAGTGCTTTCGGGACGCAGCGAGGCCATCTCTCTTCCTTTTCCTCGCGCGGGCAAAAGCAAACGTCTGGAGGCCGGCGCCGACACCGAACACCGGTAGCACTACTCCCACACTCACTCTGAAACACACCCGTACAGAGCACAGAGGAGAGGAGCCAATGCTTGCTGGTGCTGGACTTGCTGGTGCTTTTGCTCAGGCTTCTTCCATTCGTACTTATTGGGAGAAGTAAAACACACTAGTAGAAAACTGAGTATTAGTCCCGGTTGGAAGGGTGTAAATCTCCCAAAAAATTATCCGGGATAAAGCAATCGAGATAAAAGGGGATGTATTTTATCCCGGTCCCTAAAGACAACCTTTAGTCATAATACCAATCGGGACTAAATGGGCTACCACGCCTGGCGCGGTACAGGCCCCCTTTTATCCCGGTTAGTAATACCAACCGGGATAAATGGTTTTGCAAAAAAAAATTGCGAAATAAAAAAATTCCCCGAGGGGTCCCAAAGAGTGCATGCACGGTTCATGGGATTTGAACCCACGACCTCAAGCCTCACGCATAGCTTCCTTGCCATCCTACCTACACACCACATCTAACTATATAGGGGATCCAATCCTTTTATACTAACTCGTGGGGACCCTTTTATCCCGGTTGGAAACACCAACCGGGATAAAAGACCTTCTTTTATCCCGGTTGGTATTACGAACAAGGATAAAAGGGTCTGAGGGCTTTAGTTCTTTTTCAGCCACCTGTGAGGGACCCTTTTATCCCAGTTGGAGTTTCCAACCGGGAATAAAAACTACGGGATAGCTAAAAATTTCCGAGTGCCCCAGGCACTCGGCGAAACCCTAAAAACACTCGGCAACGTGTTTGCCGAGTGTAACACTCGGCGAAGAGCACACGGCAAAGTTTTACTCGGCAAAGTTAACTTTGCCGAGTGTCTTTGGTCGGGCACTCGGCAAAGGGTGTGCCGAGTGGCACAAAACACTCGGCAAACAATATTTCCAGAGAAAAATAAAAAAACATGCCAAACACGCACCGGGGGCAGCTACAGCTGGTCGCCGCCGCCTCCGTCGCCGCCTCAACCATTGCGATGCCGCCACCACGCCTAGGCCATCCGCGGCAGTTCCAGCTGCTCGAAGCCGCCACCACGCCCGGGCCACCAGCTCCGGCTGCTCCGCCGCCGCCACCACCGCCTGCTCCGCCCTCCTTGGAGTGCGCCACCGCCGCTCCATCCACCTTGGAGTGCGCCGCCGCCGCTCCATCCACCTTGGAGTGCGCTGCCCGCCTTGGAGTGCGCCGCCGCTGCTCCATCCCGCCGCCGCCCGAGCTTCTTCCCGCCAGGCACCCTCCCCGCCGCCACCCGAGCTGCCTCCCGCCGGGCCACCTCCCCGCCGCCACCCAAGCTACCTCCCGCCGAGCCCCCTCCCTGTCGGGCCCCCTCCCCGCCGCCCCCCAAGCTGCCTAGAGAGAAAGGGGAGGAAGCGGCGGATCCGAGGGGGAGTGGCGGCGCCGGCGGGTCTTGAGGGGGGAAGGTGGCGGCGCCGAAACTGGGGGAGGCAGCGGCGCTGGATCCAGACGGGGTGGCAGCGCCGGCGGATCCAGCTTGGAGGGGCGACGTGGCGGTGGCGGCCAGATCTGGCCCGGAGGAGGGGCGGCGCGGCGGTGGCGGCCAGATCCGGCCTGGAGGAGGGGTGACGTCGGGATGAGGGAGGGGAAGGGGAGGGGGCGGTGGAAACGAGGGAGGGGAGGGGAAGGGTTGGCCGGCGGCGGAGGGAGGGACCGGTGGCGGAGGGAGGGAGTCCGGCGGCGGAGGAAGGGGCCGGGGGTGCGGAGGAAGGGGCCGGGTGTGCGGAGGGAGCGGGAGGGGCCGGGTGCCAAGCGAGGGGGCGGGAGGCGCGGCTGGTGCGGGAGGCCTGTCGGGGGGTTTTAATTTTTAATTTTAGGCCCTTTGCCGAGTGTGAATAGCGCAGCACTCGGCAAAGCACCATTTTGCTGAGTGCCAAACGGGGAGCACTCAGCAAAGTTTTTTTTTCTTATTTTCTGGTTTTCTACAATATTTTCTTCTACATTTTTTTGATAAACTCAACAATATCTCATAAATTCACTCAACAATATGTATTTGATTATTCTACTCATATTATTTTATTATTTTATGCAGTTATAGCTCCAATTCAATTTATATCAATTAAAATTCTATAATTGCACTTAATTTGATAAAATTATCAAATAGTTCCAAAAAATTACCAAAATTTCACATGAAACAATATATGTTCTCTATTGCCTATACAAAATGTTTTGCAGTCAAATCTAAATTCAATCATCACTTTGACTCCAAATCTTATTGAATCCTTCTCAACGGTACGATTCTTCTTCTGAGATGCTTCGGTTTGTAAACATTGTATGTGATAAATGTGCGAAACTTTCTCAATTTTTTACTGGGATAAGGCCTCAAACTGGGATAAATAACATAAATATCATTTTTGTACTCATTTTATTCTATAATTTGAATCACTTGCAGTTCAAATTTGACTTAATATCTAATTTTCCTTGAAATACAATTAATTAAATAAACATAGCAAATAAATCTAAAAATATACCAAATTTTAACATGGAGTACCACATGTTGTACGTGGGGAGTAGAAAAAATTTTAAGGTGAAAAGAGGGAAAAACTTATTTTTTTTGCCGAGTGTCAAAAAAAACACTCGGCAAACCCCCTTTGCCGAGTGTCTTTTTTGACACTCGGCAAACCCCCCTCTTTGCTGAGTATCTTTTTTGACACTCGGCAAAGAGGGTGGTTTGCCGAGTGTTTTTTATTTGACACTCGGCAAAGCCCCTATTTGCCGAGTGTTTTTTCTTTGCCGAGTGTTTTTAGCTTGGCACTCGGCAAAAAGCTTGTTTGCCGAGTGCTCGAAAAAAAACACTCGGCAAAAAAAGTACACTCGGCAATTTTTAGCTTTCCCGTAGTGAAAGACCCCATTTTATCCTGTTTGGTGTTGTGAGCTTTAGTCCCGAGTGGTAACACCAACCGGGATTAAAAGGATAATCTTTAGTCCCGGTTATTCTTACCACCCAGGACAAAAGGGTCCCCCACGGGTAGCTGATATTTTCACCCGGGACTAAAGGGTCCCCACAGGTGGCTGATTTTTAAACCGGGATAAAAGGTGACTTTTAGTTCCGGTTACAAATACCAACCGGTAGTAAAGCTTCGCGCACCCCTTTTATACTGGACTACTTTAAATCGGGATTAAAAGCTAGTGATACTATGGCGTGTATGGCCTTCCCATCCGATCCTAATGTGTGTTCATAGGTCAGCACAGCTATAGTTTTGCATGCCTTATTTTCTAAGGAACTGCAAGAGACAGCTATTGACGAAGCGTAAAGAATACAAAACATTACGTGAAGACGCACAATAATGAAGCTCACAAAATTTACGGCCTTGTTTATAAGGTGACGGGTCTCTTCATGGGAGAAAAATTGACGGGCGAACGTTGGTAGCCTATATGAACCTTTTCCACTCTGGCGTCTGGCCCTTTTTCCATTTCGGACTAAGTCCGTTTTGCCTAGCAACGCTGCAGCCTTGTTGTTCACCACCGCGGTGCTGGATTTTCTAGGTCGCCGAATTTAAGCTCGTATCCTCCTCCTCCTCCTCCTCCTTGAAGCTGGTACTTTCACTGCTGCTTGGTGACTTAAACTGGAAGCAAAGATGACTTTCCCTTCCAGTTATTTAACTGCCACCGCTAGATAGTATGCATTTTGTACCGGTTAACGAACCCCCTTCGGTAGTGTATTCGCAACTGATACGCTAAAAGAAATGTTCTCTCGATCTGTTGTAGTGCTTTTTATTATTTTTCTCTTGAGTCACCGACGGTTTTCCTGATATAATTCATATTTCCCAAGGGTTTTACCGAATCACCAAACAACATAGTTCTAATTAACAATCTCATTACTAATGGTTATAATACGTGTAGTTATCTAAATATACTGAAAATCATCCACCAGGTAAGTGTGCAGAAGAATGAGATCACTCTTTTGAGCTTGGAGAGATCAGGGAAATTAAACTTCCGGGTGTTCTAATAAAGAGCAAGTCATCGTCTGCCCTCGCGTGCCTCAGAAGTATTCCCTCCGTCACAAATTACTATTTGTTTTAACTTTTCTAGATACAAAACTTTTGATGTGGATCTAGATATATGTATGTCTAGATATGTAGCAAAAACTAGGTATCAAAAAAGCCAAAACAAATAGTAATTTAGGACGGAGGGAGTAGAGGCCAGCCCTCGACATCAAGAATCATACGTCCAAATCATCTCATCTCATGCTATTATATATTGACTTCCCAGGTCCGGTCTACAATAGCCACGCTGTGATGAAACAAGAAAATGGAGCAGGTCAGCAATGTTCTCGTCAGGTCGACATAGGATGCAACTGGTCATGCATTCTCTCAAAGAATATGTCCAGGTCAACCATTTTTGGCCGGAGATCGAGCTGGTCTCGGTTCATACGGGTCATACAATTCAAATTAGTATGGCTTGAACACAGCAGAACGAAGTTGGCCTTTCGGTTTGCGAGGTCGTTGCACTCCCCAAGATTTTTTATTTCGTTGAGGGCATCGCAGCAACTTGTCATACTTAACTAAGATGCCAGCTTCATTCAAAGAACAGATTCAGTGTTCCACATCAGAGATGCGAAACGCTGACATCACCTGATATTTTAGAAGTGACATCATTGGCTTTGGATTGTTCACATGGTTACTTCAGATGATATTCAAATGCATGGCATACATCATCCTGATTACAAATTGTTGTAATGTAATGTTTATAATTCGGTCCTTTGCTTCACTAATGTTCATGTCAACTCAATCTAGGATAGATTCTGGCTCCAAATAACAGGCTGTCGGTTTGCGAGATTACGTGCGCCAGGATTTCAGTGAGGGCATCCTCGCAACATGCCATGTACTTAAGTAAGGTGATCAGTTTGTCTCAAAGAACAGATTCAGTGTTCCACATGAGCGGTGCCCATTTAATTTGTTTGCACGTTGTTAGTATTGTAATTAGCCAGCTTGGACTATTCATTTAGACGGGGAGGTTTTACTTTCAGACTGGACGGAGAAGTGTCTGGCTCAGATCGACCACCATGAGAAACATGGGCCGCCATGCCCTAATTGAAATCCTGGAGAGGGAGAGACGTTCCCCGTTGTTACTACTCTATCCCAGTGGTAGTTCCCGTTGTGCTTTGTGCAACACGATGTTGTGTTAGCGACAAGCTTTGACACAACCTCTTAATGATGTTGATGCGACAGAACCCATCGCCAGGGAACGAACGTTACACTTCCAGGTTTGAATTTTCTTTCTGCTACGAGTCGAACCCTGATCAAATGGAAAGGAAAAAAAAAGTCTTTGTGTGATGGTGAGCACCCACATAAAACGGGATAATACCATGCATTAATTTCTATAAAATCCTATTGATTTGTGCGCATCAACGCCGTCGCTCTTTTTCGTTTTCTGGAAGCATTTTCACTTTTATCATAAGTTAAACTATCTCTAATTTTACTAAGCTTATAAAAATAATAATGTTTACGATATCAAAAAATTATTATTATTATTATTATTATTATTATTATTATTATTATTATTATTATTGGATCCAAATATGAAACACATTTCATAGTGTACTTTTTTAACGTAAGTAGATATTGATATTCTTATTTACATAGATACTTTGTGGTGCGACCATGTTGGGTGAATTGGAGTCTAGAGAGGTTAATACACCGATAGCCACGAAGAGAGATCAGCTCATATAACAATAACCCATGCCACCTTGATACAGTGCACAACGTACTGTGTGGCATAAACCTTAGTACATCGTTATCAAATAAAACAAACAATCAAAATTACAAGGGACAATAAGAGCAGAATTTCAAAGAATTTGCCTTAGTTGACCAAGTTATGGAGGTTGGTGGTGCTGTGAACTTCAAAGAAATGTTTCAGATCCTTTTTGGAGACGATGTAGTCGGAATAATTTGAGAAGCTAATCCAACAGCCAAAAAGTGTCTCAAACATCTTTTGAACTTCACATTACAAGGAACCCTACTCACTGTCACTCTGTCAGCAACTGCCACTCTGGTAGAAAACTCGTCTTTAATCCCGGTTGGTAGGGAGCAAATCTCCCGAAAATCCATCCGGGATAAAACAATCAAGACAAAAGGGGGGTGTATTGTCTCGGGTCACTCAACCGGGACTAAATACCAACCGGGATAAAAAGGGTCGCCACGTCAGGCGCTGCAAAAAAATATCCCGAGGTATTCCCCTACCCCCACACACGTCTCAAGTCACAAGTCACGCGATTTTTCATGGGAAATATGCACGTGCGCGGTGCGTGGGATTTCGAACCCACGACCTCCAGCCTCGCGCGTAGCTTCCTTGCCATCCCATCTACACAGCACATCTGACTATATAGGGGATGCAATCCTTTTGTATTAACTCGTGGGGATCCTTTTATCCCGGTTGGAAACACCAACCGGGATAAAAGACCCCCTTTTATCCCGGTTTGTAAAGGGTTCGTGAGATTTAGTCCTTTTTCAGCCACCCCGTGGGGGACCCTTTTATCCCGGTTGGTGTTTCAAACCGGGATAAACGGCCTCTCAGGGTCTTTTTTTTTCCCACTAGCCTTTGCAATCGGGATAAAAGGTCCCGGTTGGTGAGCCTCCCGCCAGTGACCGAACTTTAGTTCCGGTTGGTGAACCTTTTGTCCCGGACCAACTTTAAACCGGGATAAAAGGGGGCGCATGGAAGGTGAGTTCTCTGCTAGTGTGCATCCATCGTCAAAAAACAAAGTAAACAAAGAAGATTAGGCCAATTCATATGCAGTTACCATCAGAGACGAGTATATAGGTTATCTTTTTAAATTTGGCGTTGACTAGGAGTTTCCTGACTGAAGTTTTGCACAGCTGACTACCCTATGAATGGAGGCGGAAGCAGGCGTTTCTAAGTACTACTCGTGATACCATTACCTGTTAAAAGAGGTACTCGTGATCCTGCTAAGACCCTTGCGCCCTCGTCCTTTTGGTCGTAGCCCGGGGCTCGTAATAAGCCATGGCCGGAGTATGGACGAAGGGCGGCGTGCCGGCGCTGGGGTGGTGGCTCATCGCCGTCGGTACCTTCCGCTCCGGCTACACCCTGTCCTGCTTCTTCGGCTCCGCGGCGTTCTGCTCGGCCACCTTCTCCGAGATAGCGAGTACGTGCTGTAGAAGTGAAGATCAGTAGTAGTAATCTCCAAAGCATGTCTTGATGTGCAGATTGCTTTCAACATCTTTTACTGAAACATCCGCTTAAACATTATCATCATCTGGGCTTCAGTGACCGGCGTACATGGGCGGACGGCCGCGGTGTGGACTCTGCTGTCATGTACTCTCTGCTTCCTGTGCGCCTTCAACCTCGGTAGCAAGCCGGTCTACGCCGCCACCTTGCGGTCCTTCGTCTACGCCATCGGCTACCTTGCCGTCGAGTGCCTGGTGTACCACACCATGAGTGCAGCTAGACTCTCCCTGTTCATCTTCATTGCAGGTATACAACATGATCAGGTCACCTCCCCGCCGGCGCCTCGGCTGCCCCGGCCACCACACCATTCCCTTCCTCCACAAGTGGCCAGCGGCTCCTGCTGGCTAATCCTCTGTCCATGACCTCTGACTGAGAACTTATGTTTAACCAGAGTTTCCATTTCCGATGCAGGGACATCCATTGTTTGGATGCTGCTTCAGTGGAACTCCCATGGCCATGGCCCCCGTCCCCGTGAGGCTTCAGTGGAACTGCGTCGCGTTCCCCAAACCCTCGTGGCGCAGAGTCCGTCCATGTCGCTGGAACCATTAGCCTGAGCGTTGTCATATCCTGGAGCCGAGCCGCGTCGGAGCCGAGCCGTTGGACCAGACGCGCGATTGCTTCCGTTGGATTTGAAGCGGCCGACGCGTGGAGGCCGAGCGGACGGGTGTGCACCGGATGCGCTGTGCATCCGGCTGCACCGAATTTTCTTCCGCCAAAATAGTTGGCATCTCCTGTGTGCCGACTAATATAAGCACGTAATTAATGTTTTAAGAGACTTTGCAGGGCCTCATGCATGCAACATGGAATTCTGTAATTTTTTTCTTGTAATTCTTGTTTCTTTATCACGGCAGCTACTAGCCAGGGAGTGGTTCCTCTGTAACACTTTTGCCATTGTGATGCCACGCGTGAACTCTTCTTCACCCTTGTTATAAACGTCAGACAAGATGTCACGCATGAAATCTGAACACACTTTTGCTACTACAGCTAAAAGATCAGTACAGTCCAAATTTTCGATTGCTATATATTTTAGGCATTACCGCTCATTTTATCTGTAGCCTTCGCATCGAGAGTCACATAATAATTTTATCTTACCATGACTAGTTATCTTATTATTAATAATAATTAGAACTTCCTTTATGGCTCCACGTACGTCAAGCCTCATAAGACGCATTAGAGAAAAAAAAAGAAAAATAGAAACAGTTGGCCATCAATTTGGTAGACTCTAAGGGTTAGGTAATTAAACTAGTTCTCTGAAGCAAATTAATCATTTGAAAAGTCTCTCAAAACATTATGTGCTTATATTACGACAAGCCTAGAGAAGGGCAGTGAACATTAGCCAAAAACGATTTGTGTTGGTGCCTTAATTTCTTAGTGCCGGCAGTCACCATTGCTGACAGCCCATATTTGTGCTAGCAGTTGTTTATGTGGCCCACTAGTAGAAATCAAAGCAATATTGTTTAAAGGAAAATCATAACTTTTTCAGATGAATCGGATCAACACAAACTTTATATTGAAGTTATAGAGCTTGAAGAGATCAGTAACTTCGCAGTCAACAACTTTTTCATCCAATACTGTTTGCAGGCCCAAATATCCGTTAACTTGTTTTAAAGACATCTCAAACGAATATAAACTCAATACCAAAGTTGTTCTGCTTGACGAGATCTAAAACTTCATAGTTGATAATTGTTGGCGCTAGAAATCGGTCAACCGAATCCCAACGTCCGACACACGACCCGGGAGAATCTGCTTAACTCCTGTTCGGGTGATTGCCTTGGTGCGGTTCGCGCGGCGTGCCAGCCAATCTGACCTGTTGATTGGCAAGGAAGAATACGTGTCAGGTCCAGAAATCTCGATCGGCTAAGTTTCCGATCTCGAGAGAGTTTATCGGCGAATCGGCCGATTTACTATAGTAATGAAATCGGCTATAAGACAGCCTGATCTCTGCAGCCTTGTTGACAAAGAATTACTAGAGTAATCGATACAAAGCTTATGATAACAACACTAGAAATAGATCTAATCGGCAACAGATGGATTCAACAATAGAAAATAAAGAAAGCCGACACTACCGATTCCTAGCTGGATAACTGGTGATAAAGACTAGAAAAACAGGTAAAACCTATAGATCTAGCAAATATCGATAACTAGTGAATAAATCTAAACGAAACAACAGCGATACGCCCGAAGTTAAAGCTTAGAAATTACTCGATAAACGGAACTTACAAAATCGGCCGGAGATCAAGATGATGCAGTCCTGCCAACCCGCACGAACTCGTGAAAAGAGAAAAGTAATGGCGAAATCGCCTGCTTGAAAATAAGTACGAGGCAAAAGTAGCTTGTTGTATTGATTGGTTGATAATTACAGATTTACAAAGGTAGCTATTTATAGCCCCGTACAGATATCTTCTTAACCGACTAGAATTCTATCCCTAATTCAAACAGAAAACGAATATCTACAAGCACGATTCGTGCTAGATTGGTTACTCCACACTTCGTGGGATGATTTCCACCTCATCCTTCTATTCCTTTCTAAGCCCATACAGGCCCAATCAACCCATCCTCCTAATCGGCCGATTCCTCATCGGCAAAAGGCTACCGATTGGGACTCTGGTATATTCGACCCGAAGCGAGACAGGAGTCACCAACCGATCTCACACTGTAGCACCTTTTGGCCTATTCTCAACTGTGCCTCTCCGATTCCCTCTCTTCTTGGCGCCGATTCTACTAGTGATGAAATCCGGCGTCAACAATAATATTTTCATTTGAGGTCATTTAAAGTGCTAAAAATACAATTCAAAAGTGAAGTTCAAAGTATAGCATATAGGATGTGCTGGGTAGGTGAGACAGTAAGGAAGCTATGCATGAAGGGAGAGGTATGAGGTTTGAATATTGTACATCGCACGTGCATGAAAAAATCATGCGACTTGTTGTTTGGGATGCCGGTCATGTGTAAATGCCAACTCAATGAGTAATATTTTTCTTCATATTTTTTTGTGATTTAAATTCTGAAATGGTGAAATGATTTATGCTGCAATTGCTTATATCAACCGCTAGCACAAATGCTTTTTCCGCTAGTACATTTTCTAATTGTACTATTAATTAGACCTGGCTTGTCTTACAACTTACTTAGGACATAGTATTTGCTAGTCAATAAATAGTTGGGCAGGCCAGTTATTTTCCATTTTTCTTGAGTTGGCAAAATCAGCGCATCAAGTCAGATGGCCAAATTTGCTGCGACTTTTAAAATTGACATGCTGCGCCGCACATCATATCTTTTGTTAGTATATATGTTTGGTTTTCATGACATTTTTATAACCCTATGAAGAAGGCCTACGATACTTCTCTTCTTTATGTCTCTTTCTCTTGCTTCTCCCCTTCTGTCCATGGGCGTGGACCTACAAGTCATCGGCTGCACCCCCCACTCCTCCAACCTCATGTTTGTGCCATCACCATGCCCTTCTAATGGCATCACAAGGAAAGATTCTTTGAAGAGATGTCGCCTATAGCTTCATACCAATGCCCATAATAAGGCCATGCATGAGCAATCCCGAGTGGTACATAATTGACACGTGGACACACATTGCTCCACCACCTTGTTGGAGCTATCCGCACCAATTTCTTCAAGGTTAGTGCACACGTGAAATTCTCCTTCGGTAGGAACTGTTCTTGTGTGGCAGTTCGTGATGAACTCCCAACGCAAGTGAAAATACGGGCATCTAGTCACGTATCGAGCAAGAAACGGCATGCAGTTTTGTACCATTCTGTAATTTTCACTGTAATTAGCATAATAATTAAAATAAGGACGTACAGAGCATTTAGCCTAGAGGTATGATTCTCGCTTTGGGTGCGAGAGGTCCCAAGTTTGATTCTCGGAATGCCCCTTTTTTTCCCTTCATTCTTTTTTTTCATTAAAAGAGTGGACCATTTTATCTCTCAGAGTCAGAGATGACCAATTCCTCTCTGGTTTTCCAAGTCGAGGAGGGGATAATTAGTTTCAGAATTATAATAACGAAGCAACAGGGCATTTGGTCTAGTGGTATGATTCTCGCTTTGGGTGCGAGAGGTCCCGAGTTCGATTCTCGGAATGCCCCCCCTTTTTTTCCTTATTCGTTTTTTTAATTAAAAAGTGGGCCATTTTTATCTCTCAGAGTTTCTCCCTGGTTTTCCAACTCGAGGTGTTACCAATTCTTCCGATCGGTGAATCGGTAACAGCTCGCAGGTAAATTAGGAACCATTTTTGTCTATCAGTGCATGATCAATTGATCCTAATCCTGCTCTAGAGATTCAAGCTGAAACTGCAGAAACAAACCGCGACTGCTTTGCAAATTGCAATGCGCAACTCCACACATGAACAAGTGCAAACTGCAAAACGGCCGCATTTTTTTCTTATTTTCCACACTCTACATGAATGCTCCAATTCTACTACCAATTGTACTACATCACGGGATGCCACAGCAGATTGCTACAAAACGGTCAGAGATTCAGAGATGCAGAAGAGCGTTCAACGGCAAGCAGCTAGAACAAACCGACAGCACAGCAAGCAAGGATCGCGGTCTCACTTCGTGGCCGTGCCTGCCATCAGACGCCAAGCTCACGCGATGACGAAGACCCGGAGCTCGCCCCTGTCCCCGCGGGTGACGCGCGTGTCGTCGTCGAGGTACGTCACCTCGAACTCGCCGCTCCCGGTGTTGGACGGCGGCCGGAGGTTGTCGGGGATCCGCGGCACCTCCAGCGGCGGCAGCTGCGACAGGCTCCCCTTCGTCTTCACCGTCGTCTTCTCGAAATTGATCTTGATGCCCGACGTCCCTGCGTCCGTGCGCGTCAGTGTTCGTTGTTTCGTTCACAAGATGATCTCGAAGTACAGGGGAGGGGAGGGGAGGGGGGACTCACCGACGACCTCGAACTTGTGCGCGAGCGTGGCGGTGGCCTCGACGGGCGGGAGCGGCCAGGGCGCGCCGAGCTCGAGCTCGACGATGTTGTCGAAGTCGCGGCTGACGACGTCGATCCGCTGGAACACCTGGCCGAGCGTGATGGGGAGGAGGCGGCCGGTGGGCGGGCCGGGCCGGCTGCCGCCGAGCGTCCGCGACGAGAAGGCGCTGCTGTACACCAGCCGCCACCGGCCCTGCAGCCGGTCGAGGTCCTTGTTGAGGTCGACGGGCCCGCCGCCCGCCGCCTCCAGCTCCCGCGCCGCCGCGTCCGCGCGGTCAAGGTCCTCCTGGCTCGCCGCCAGGCCCCGGTTCAGCCCAGACACCGCGCTCTGCACGCAAGCACGCGCCCAACCAAAAAAGATGTAAAGATTCCGACCGAGCAAGAACAGGGGATGATGGATTTCTTGGTGCGTTGAGCACTGACCAGCAGCTTGACCTTGAGCGAGGCCACGTAGTCGGCGTCGGTGCTGGCGTTGCTGTTGCCCGCGTAGTCCACGGGCGGCGGCGGCGCGGCCGCCGTGGCGCAGACGGACAGCTGCCGCCGCCGCGGCAGCTTGCAGCTCCTGCTGCTGGAACCAGCCAAGGAGGCCGCGCCCCGGAGGCTCCGCGGGCCAAGCAGCCGCGGAGCGCTTGTCGACGCGGTGGCGGGGCAGCAAGACGGCGACGACCACGGCGCGGCCATGGCCATGGAGACAGACAAGGTCGTAGGAGCAGAGCGATGGAAAGCGAGCAAGTCCCGGTGGTGCTGTGCGTTACTTACCTTCGGTTTAGAGCGTGGGAAGTTGCGGGAAGAAGAAGAAGCCGTCGCGGGGAGCACGCGAGATTTCCATGGCGTTCTTGAAGAAGGAAGGTGACAGGAAAATCGTGAGCTTTTCTTTTGGGAGGATATGACGCGTCGTGGTGGAAGAAATTTTGTGGTGGTGGGCAGCGGAGGGGAGTGGCGCTGGTCGGGACGCGTACGGGCCGGGAGGGAGATGGGGCTCTCGTTTACGTCTTCTCGAATGTTCCGTAGATACCGCTGTCTGATTTTTTTTTTTGGAGTTTGCTGTTAGGCCGTCACACGTGGTGGAAAATTCATAGCAGACCGAGCACGAGTATTCATAGCAGAGAAATTGAAATACAGCCATAGCAGCATGATACCGTCCAGCAAATCTGAAAAACCGTTGTTCATATACATAGGAACTAAAGACTCCCCCACAAGTGCGAAAGCACTCGCTGAAACTCCTCAATCCTCATACTTGAAAACAAATTAAGCACACAAGTTTACTACAGAAAACAATCACCGGAATCAGACAAACACAGTAGCACACTTGTTTCAGGTCTCAGAAACAGAACACCACGGCGCCTAGCCCCAAATTGACAAGCATCAGCGCTTCCTACATTAAGGCTCATTAGGATCAGAGTAACAGAGCTGATCTGCAGCAGTTCGTTCAGGAGGAAATCACGTAACCATGTTGGATTCATCAGTATGCCATCTGGCGCTCCAAGTTTGTCCTCTGGCATCTCAGCAGCAAATGGTGCCTTTGTACCATCTTCCATGCTGTACACAAATTTGTCTAAAAAGGGCGGGCATTTTTACCAGGGAAGATGAAACGATCGATATAGTAGATACGATCATCTTCGACTTGCTGCTGATGAAGATGCAGTGGCCATCCAAGCTCTCAACCTCAGTGAATCTGATAGGGTTTGTGCTCAAGTCTGCCTCAAATACTCTAACGTCAATAATGTTGTGCCAATTCACCGTCACCAAGGTATGCCTCAACTATTAGTATTTTTTCACGCCACTCTACGATGCTCCGCATCCTATTGCCGTTATCACTAGCCTGAAGCATCTCAATTGCACAACTCTCGCTGCATGGAAAACTAAAGATTCTAGCGCTCGGTGGCGCTCAGATCCGCCCTCTCCTGGGCCGGATCTCGTGCTCCCACGACGGCAACGGCGGGACTCCTCCCCCTGGTCGCGGGCTTGTGGCCAACAGCGGGTCGGAGCTCCGATGTGGCCTGGTCGGGGATGGCCGGATTTGGCCCAGCATGGGGCTCAGTCGCTGGATCTACTGTGGATACGGCATGATCCAGCCAAGTAGCCCCCCGTGTCAGCCAGATCTAGTGCGCCTGCAGAGGAGGAACGTGGCCTCCTTGGCCTCCTCCTCCGCCCTCGCGAGCACCAAAGCCACCGGCGGCAGCGGGGAGACACGCTGCACCGTGACAGATGCCCTATCCTCGTCTGCCTCCTTCCAGCACACGAGGCAGCGGCGCCACTCCAACCGGGCCGAGACGATCCCCGGGAGGACACCATGGGACAGATCGCGGTCCAGCTTCTTGCGCCAAACGAACGCGCCAAGGCCCCGCGCCGCCAGCTTCTTCGAGACCGTGACAGCGCGACAGCCTTGGACAACGCCTTGGGCGACCGTGTGGGCGCGGCCTCGCGCGCGACCGCGGGGAAGGTGGCAGGGGGCTTCCCCATCCCGCTTGTTAGAGCATTTAAAGATATGAATTTTTTTAAAAATTTTCTTTAAATTAAACATATCCTCTCTTACCCCAAATATTCAAACCCTATGTAAAAATAAACCTTCCATAAAATATAGCATAAGTGTTGCAATTTGATTGCCCTTAAAAAGCTTTCCCTCCTTCCTAGGAAATCCTAAGAATAAATCCCTCCAAAATATTTTCTTCTCTGAGAATTCTAGAGTTAATATTCAAAGTCATTTTGAATATTAATTACCTCCAAATCATCCTAAGGTTCACGCCAAATCTTAGCCATCAAACCCTCCAAAACTTCCACCTCAATTTCTATTTCAAGCTCACACCTCACCTTGGCTCCTATTTGAAATTTCTTTCAAATTTAAACTCAAATTCCATATCAAACAAATAGGAAATCCTTTGAAACCATCACAGGCCGCCAAACCTCCTTTTCGGGTACTGGGGATCTATCCCTAACAAGCCCCTGAGCGCTTCATAGTCGAATGTAGCAGTCTTTGAATACTTTTCAGATCTTGCCGAGTAGTTTAGTGCTTCTCAAGTACTTTGTCTGGCTAAATCTTCAAAGTTCTTCAAAGCTGCCATGAGGCTATGGTGTGCTCAAGCCCTTGATGGTCTTGATTTTGCAATTTTCATCTTTGCTGATATGGAGCGCGACGGAAGTCGCACTCCATATGGAGTAGCCCCCGAGACTTAAGTTGAATTGAAGAATTAGGCTGGGGTCAATAATATCTTGAATCATCTTTCTTCGTCTTGAAAAAATCAACTGTTGGATGTAGCTTATCAGCCCCCGGACCTTAGAATGATTAAATAATCAATCGAAGGGTCTTAGCAAGCTTGGTCTTCACGTAAGTCATCATCCGAGTAGTTTTGCAACGTTCAACCCCCAAGCTTATGCGCCAGGTGAGCTGTAAGAGCCACGTCGAGTAGTTATTTGGCGCTTAGCCCCCAAGCTTGGAAACTAGCTGAGTCATTGGAGATATTACGAGTAGTAAATAGCGCTTAGCCCCCGAGCCTGGGAGCTAGCGGGGCCATTAGAGGTACGCTTAGCGTCCTGAAGAGTCGGCGCCAAAGCTTGACCTGTAAAAATAGATGCATACATTATGTAGCATATTTGTAGAATTTTGAAGATACTACCAAAATTTATTCAGTGATGAATGTAAATGTTGTGTGTCATGCTCTTATTTTGGCTATATTTCTCCTAAGTAGTTAGCCTATTACGTTTAGGCTCTCAGTCCCTGTTTAGCCATTGCCACTATGTGTGAGATCTTTATCTCGTGTCCTAGCGTTTAGTCATGACAAAAGATCCAAAGCTTTCACGGATTAAGGTGTGTTCTGCTTGAGAAGATTAGTAATCGCTAAGAGAAGACATTTAAAATAAGTAGTGGGCATTGCGACAAAAAAAATTGCGTAATTGTACATAAAGTAGTGTTTGAGACTTCTCTACCTTTTGGCAAGGAGAGCGCGTGTTTGCCGCGCATAGAATTTGTGCCATACTAGGATGTAGCCACTATGAGCCTCTAGCGCTCAGTGCACCAAACTTCATGGCAGAGCCTCCTAATTCGTTGTACCAAGCCTATGGCGGAGCTTCCGGAACTCAGTGCACCCAACCTGTGGTGGTAGCCTCTATAATTTGGTGTACTAAGTCCATGGTTGCCGGTCAACATGCTCCAAGAATAGTCGGCGAAGTGTAGCTTTAAAGGATAATTCCCGTCGAGAGGCGTACACAAATAAGTACTCGGCGCATTGCTCATCATGTGGAAAACAAGCCGAAAAAATTATATAAAATAATTAAAAAAGTAACTTAGCTTGATTCGTGGACGATTGTCGATGAAGCTGTGGCGGTCGTCGACTGTCGCGACGGTTGTTGATGAAGCCGACTAGTCAGAGTCGATTCCAACTAGTTGTCGATGGTGTGAAGCCTACCCGACTAGTTTTTAGTCGAGACGTGTAGTTTCGCTGGCATGTACAACTCTTGTGTGCATCCAGCCAAGAGGTTGGAACCTTCTGGTACGTAGTTGGTGTACACGCAGTAGATTACACCAAATTTGACGTCCTGTGGCAGCAATACAGTGGAGAAGCTGATACTCCTTTTTCTGTCTCAAAGCACATGTAGTATTATTTTTCCTCTCTCGGACAGGGAGCAGAGCACTACAGTCTTGAACTTGTGTGCGACGCTTGAATACGTCTGCAGGTGTCGTAGTCTTTTTATTAGTATTTTTGGAATTGACCAGGACAGATGCAAATCGGTAGCCAATCGGAATCCGACCGTGAGATGATCTTGCTGCCAGGAAAAATACAGAGCTGTACTCCACCTTGACCTCGAATAGAAAAATTGCATCGACTAGCTGTTACTGATCGACTTGGATGCGGAGTCCAGGAAGTTGATCTCAGGGCGGCGCGACGAATCCAGTCGAAGCCCGTGGTGACGACGGCGGTGTTGTTACATCGAATGTATTGATCTTAATAATAGAGAGTCCTTCAAGCTCGTCCGATGATCTTGACGATCACCCCCACCTGGCGCCGCAGATGTTGGTGTTTTATACCCGGCAACTTATCGAGAGGTATCCCGAGGTAGTAATTGGTTGGTGGGGAATTTTTGGACCTTTAACTCGAATGTAAAAGTAAGGACACAAGACACGTATTTATACAGGTTTAGGCCGTCAGAGTAGTGTAATACCTTACATTCTGTTTGGGGTGTTGTATGCGCTTGGGTGTTGTTTGATGTTGAAGATTTAGTCCTCTGTTGTGGTTCTCTATATGCTGATCTAGGTACCCTTTCCCTCCTTTATATACTCCAGGGGGTGGGATTATTAGTCGGTTATAAGGTAGGAGTTCTAGTAGGATTACAGGGTATGAGTCCTAATAGGATTACAGATGAATCATTGTAGGAGTCTGTCTTCTTTCTTCCTTGCGGGTACTAGGGATCTATCCCCAACACCATGATCCCCTCTATTAGATCTCCCCATTCTCCCCTCGACGGTCCTTCCTCCTTTGTGGTTTCCTCCCTAGAAAGGGCGTAGAAGGGTGTCGATTGGATCCTAGATGGTCCGTCCTCCAAGGCACTGCAATCAAGACCATCTCCCGTCGGCTTCGGCTTCGACTCAATGCTACACAGTTGCGGAATAGGGATCGGTAAAGTATAGTTTAGATTGATGATAACATAGGCTAGTGGAAAGGTATCTTACCCTCATTTGGTTGCATGTGTTGGCTGTTTGATCTTAATCTCTTTTTCTAGACTTGCACTTTGGGGTCTGTGTGCTCTATCATATTATTCTATCTCTATTTCCAGGAGTGTGTTGCGTTGGGTTTTGTAAAATTGCTGAACGTCATGTTTACTGAGCTTGCATGAAGCTCCATCAATTGCACAAGAGGCCGTTGTTGTCTTCAATGATCTCAAAGGCAAAATACAAAATCAATGGAGAGCAAGCTTAGCGGCACCGCTGGACAGCAGCGCTGTGGCGCCGGAGCTCCTTTTTTATGGGCTGCTACGGAAATTTTCACGGGGTGGAAAATTCGTAAGGTAACGCGAAGGGGCTATTGGTACAGCTAAATGGGCTTAGATTCGTGGGCTATTCCCTTCCACATGGGCTAAATTCAAAAGGCTCCTCGGGGCTGGAAGTTCTAGTCCTTGTTCGGTTTCTTATGGGTTCCTATTAAAACTTTAGGCTTAATTCGGAGTCTTTATTGTAATACATCGATATGTGAAATAAAGAGAAACTCCATCTATATTATATCTTTGTCTATTTCTCTACTTTGTTCCTGTGCTTGTTGTGAAAGATGTGAGAGGGAGAAGATCCAACCGCTGATGACGTGTTTTAAAAAAAACAACTCTAGGTGTCAGCACACTTCAGCTTTTTCAAGACAGTTTTGCCCTCTATCGGTCTTCTGTTCAATAAAAAGCGACAAGCCATACATTTCATTGTGTGCAACAACACAAAACGGGAGTGAAAATCATTGTCTTCCGTCGAAACTTCACGCCAGTGATGCAAAAGATGAACGAACGAAAATGCAGCATCGACTCAGTTTTTTATCATGAATTTTTGTTTGGGCAAATTTTACTTACTAGAATAACAACTTACATTTTTTTTTGAAGCGGCCGGCAGTAATGCACTGCCCGGCATGTATTGATAAAGAAGAAACAATTTACATTTTGTTTCACAGAATTACTAGTTCATTGATCTCAAAAAGAAAGTATTACTAGTTCATTGATGAGCACATCCACATGGACTAGTGCTCATCAATGAACTAGTGGTTCTAGTGGACATGACCACACGGGTCACCTCCCTAACCAGGATATGAAGAAGAATAGGGCCGGACTGCAAGCGCCAATGGCTATGACGGCATCAGCAAGCCACGGAGCAATTGGCGCAACAGTGACATAGACTGCAGTCATGAGCGAGACGAGCATAGCGAGGCAGGCGATGATGGTGAGCGTCTGGGTCCACATGAGGTTGTGGAGCCTGAGCCGGACGGGTTCCTGCCTGGCCCAGATGAGCAAGAAGATGACGACGACGGAGCTGCACATGGCGACGGTATTGGAGAGCACGAAGATCTTGAACGCGGCGCTCCGTCCATGAAGGGGGATCCCTCTGTTCTGGTCGTAGCCGCCAGGCATGGTGAAGGTGGCGGCGAAGGTGACGGTGGCGATGAGGGTGGCGGCGAGGAAGTAGGCGTCGACAACACTGTCGAAGTCCTTAGTGTTGAGGGCCCTGCGTCTGCCGGAGATAGGCGGCAGCTGCTGCTTGCGGCACCTTTTGGACTCTTGCTGCTTGAGCTGCTTCAAGAGGTGCATCTCGTAGGCGTCGAGCTGATCGCCAGTGCGGAGCTTCGTCTCGACGTTCATTTCGACGTAGCTGCGCGCCGTCTGGCCGTCGCGGTCGCGGAAGCAGATGTCGACGCGGTGGTCGCCGAGCAGCAGCAGCGCGGCCTTGACGCGGCTCATCTTGGCAGCGAGGTGCAGAGGCGTGTTGCCATTCCTGTCGACGCGGTTGAGCAGCTCCGCGGGACGGACACCGCGGAGCAGGCATCTGAGCGCATCCGCCTTGCCGCTGGCGACAGAGACGTGCAAAGCGTTGCGGCCGGAGCTGTCTACCATCTCGGCCACGTCGGGGCATTCCCGGAGCAGTGCCTTGATGGCCTCCGTGGAGCCGTAGTGCGCGGCGACGTGTAGCGGGGATTGCCGCTCCTTGTTGGGCTTGTAGGCCAGCTCCGTCCGCTTGTTGAGCACCATCTCCACCACGCGCCGGTTGTTCTTCTGCGCTGCGTAGTGAAGGGCGTTGTTGCCGTTGGAGTCAATCCGCTCAACCAGCTCAGGCCGCCTCTCCAACAGGATCTCCACGATCTCTGCCGTGCAATGATATTTGTTGAACGATTGTTGTTGAGATGTAACATGTAAGTACACTGTGCAAGAAGAAAAACGAATTTTACAGCTGTGTAAGTGCTTACTGAGGTGGGTGCCGAGCACGGCCTGGTGCAGAGCCGTGCCGCTGACGGGGGGCAAGGACTCCTGCTTCTGCTCGACCCAAGGGTAATCGACGATCCTTTGGGCGATTTTGACGAGGCCTTGCCGGGCGGCCACGTCCAGCGCGGACTCCCTCCGCTCGTTGAGGTCGTGGCCACAGCTGGGGTCGGCGTCCACCAGCGCCAGCGCCACGGCGACCCTGCGGAACCGCACCGCCTCGTGCAGCGCGTTGTTGCCCTCCTTGTTGGTCATGATCAGGGGGGTCTTCCTGTCCATGGACCAGGCTAGGGAGCGCCCGACGAGCAGCTTTGCCGCTTCCAGCTTGCCCGCCTTGGCCGCCAGGTGCAGCGGGGTGTCGCCGTCGTCGTTCTGGGCGACGAGCAGCTCCTCGTTTATGTCCAGGATTTGACGGGCGAACTTAGCGTGGCCGTGAAGGGCGGCAAGGTGGAGCGCCGCGTTGAGCTGGGGCGTCGTGGAGCTGAGTACGCTGGGGTCATCCGGTTTCACCAGTTTCATCAGGCTCGCCACGTTCCCTTGGGTCGCCGCCTTGTACAACGCCGGATGCATGCCTCTCTCGCTATCCATGCCTTGGTAGATACAGATGAAACAGATTGAGGTCTGCTCTGCTATCAATCTAATCTCAGCAGTTCAGTTTCAGGACAAGAAACGAACCGAGGAAACAAGTTGAGTTGGTGGACATGACAATGAAGAGCTGCAAGAGTGATGACAAAGGTACAGAGAATTAGTACGGCAGTTGCTACATATAAAGGAACACTTAACCTTTGAAATTTGCAGCTAAGATGGGCGCTTTCGTAAAATACAAGGACTAATCGCTTCGCTAATCAACCTTGGTATATTCCAGGTCTCTTGGTGCTGATGCATCTGTAAGCACGCCGAGCACTAATCGACCAAGTTTGGTACATTAACTTTCTTTTCTGTGAAGCCAAGTATATTAGCTTTGTCGCTTTTAAGCACGAGCATGTTGCTTCATCATCTAATCATCCTTCTCTTTAGCCAATATTGAATCAACCAAAATCCTACTCGAAGAGAGGGGTAACTAACAATGATAGAGAATAAAGGCTCCATAGCTAATGCCATCTCTCGAAGATTTATGGGATGGCATATGGACAAACCTTAAAAGAAATGTCGAACATGTTGAGTGTTATGGAAACAGCACAAGAGAGAATCCAGGTAGGTTCCTTTCTGCCTGGTGTAACCGTGTAAGTGTAACACGCCTACTCGGATCCGTGTCTCCTGCTCACGGTACTGGAGTATTTGCTAATTATTTTCTTAGCTGTACACGATATGCCTCATATACAGGCAGGGGCACAAAAATTGGGTCGTCAAGGCCAGATGCGACGGCAGTTAGGGTTAGGGTTTTCTGGGCTCCAATGGCCATCGGACTTAGAGGAGAAGGTCGACGGCGGAAGAATGCCCGTCAGCGGTGATGGTTTGGCTAGCAGCGGAGGTAAGGTGGCACAAGATCGCCATCGGCTAGACGGGGCTGGATATCCATTGAGCAGGATTGGCGGCGGGGGACAGGGGGAGGGGTGCGTGGCTCTATGATGGGGAAGCTGTTGGCTGGGGGCAGTGGAGGGTGGCAGGTTTGGCTCGGTTAGCGCCGCAGGGGGTAGTGGAGGCAGATCCCACGGGGTAGGGGAGCAACGCCGGAGAGGAGGGAGAAGCCGTGGGCAGTTGACGGAGGCGTGACAGGAGGAATATGAAGCACGGCAGGAGGAAGATGACGGTGATAGACCGTATTGAGCTTTGAAGCCAATGACGTTACCTGGCTTCCGTTTGTTACCTAGGAGCCTCCATCGGCTAGTTCGGGACATACACAATTCCAGTGTTGTTAAGGACTACACGCTGCAATGCCCATCCATTTCCAGATCATGAAAAGAGTTACAGCAGCCAACGGTAATGCACAGTACCGATAGGTAGAGTGATCACAGTGCCACTACAGTACCCAACAGTGCATCTTGTCACAGATGCCAACTGCTTATCGTGCAACGGCTATAGCCACTGCACGGTCCATTCGGGACAGGGCTAAAGGGGTTCTAATGGCCTCGGGGCTTAAAAAGTTATGGGATAGTCACAAGAAGGCCCACAAGGAGGTGGTGGTTTGCCGACAATGGGGAGATAACCGGTGAATCAAACCGATGGACCAGGGCCCAAACGGGGCGCAGACAGCAACCGAATTAGCGTGGTAGCGGCGGATCTAGGGTCACTGGAGTCGGCGAAGGCAGCGCTAGGGTGACGAGCTCTTCATGGCCTCATGGGCCATCATGGGCCTTCCACTATTGATACTCTTCTAACAATCCTCATTGGACTACCACTGATACTTTTCTGCTTCGATTCAGGCTATGGTGCTGCTTGGGAAGAGGAGGCTCGTGGAAGGATGTATCACGCCAACGGTTAGCTGAGGCAGGTGCCGCACTAACCCATTAATATAATTAAGTATAGCTGGCCAAACGGGTGACTCAACCTAGCCCAGCACGAGCACGGTTTGGCTTAGCATATTTAGGCTCAGCACGGTGAAGCACGAAATCGTGCCGGGTCGAGCTAGCCCACGAACTGACATAGCAACCCAGGCCTAGAAGTAAGTGCTGATATGGTGGCCCGATGGGCCCATGAGGGCACACCGTGCCCATACCAGCACGGCTCAACATTAAAAAATCCTTCACCAAATTATTAGATTTTCAAAGGTAAAAAAATTAGAGGTATTTCACGTAGAAATACATATATGTACATATATATATATATATATATACATTAGGAGGCATTGAATTGTAATTGTGAATTTACCCTTGTTTTTTCAACTTTGTGATTTTACCCTCAATTATTCACAAGTGAATGCGATTTTGCCCCTAATCAATGGTAACAGGGGCAAATATGCAAAGACCAAGCCTAAAATCACATCGACTTGTGAATAGTTGAGGGCAAAATCACCTGTCCGAGGGGTACAGCTGCGTTGCCCGAGACGATCCCATACAACGGAGAGTTTGTTTGGGTGAGCATATTGGAGACATCGAGGCACATCTTCTTCATCGATGAGTACTTTAGCAAGTCTGAAGCTAGCGATAACTGGGTCCAAGATGAGGGGATATCATCCTGGGTCCGAGAAACTAGTCCATTGGTCCTTCCTGGAGAAGGTAATTGGCACCTCAGACCATTTGAGGAACATTGGCGTCACGGGTTCAATGGACATTATCTCTCGAAGAGTGAGCTTTTGGGACCGCTTAGTAGCAGTACCCGAGGTTCCACCGAAGATAAAGTTGATGGTGTTGGATGGGTTCTGAAATTTGCCATTGTCACCATCATCTTTGTCTTCCTTGGCCTTGCCCTTATCTTTGGTGCCAGATGGCTCTGGCAGGTCCTTCGTAGACTGAAACAATCTATCATAGAGTGCTTGTGGTATGGGTGCCATGGGCACTATTTCTTCAGGAACTCATTGAACGAGGTTCTGTCTTGATTCTTGCCGCCACCTTTCTTGGACGACTGTGAAATTGCTGCGATATTATTGTCTGGCTTGCGCTTGCGGTTCTGACCTCTCGAGTAGTTATTTCGGTTGTCATTGTTGGGGCGATCATTGTGGTTCTTGCGTTATGTTAGACATTGTTCTAATTATTGTTGTTCATGCCCTTGTTGCGATTGGATTCGAACCTTTCGATCTTCCTATCTTCTTCATCTGCCCACATCTGTACCATGATCTTGAGAGATTTGACATCCGTGGGGCATCTTTTGCCGAAGTCATGGAACACCCGGTGGTCGTGGAGGCCGTTCTGGAAGCAGTCAATAACGTCGCACTCTGTGACATCCACGATTGTGGCCTTCTTGTTGAAGAAGCGATGTAAGTAGCTTTGCGGGGTCTCACCTTCTTGTTGTTTAAATTGAGACAAGTCGATCCTGTTGCCAAGACGCTGCATTGCCCCTGCGTAGTTGTTTATGAATGCTACCTTGAGTTCCTTCCATGAGTCGATGGAGTTCTTATCCAAAAATTCAAGCCATGTGAGTGGCACCGCCTCCATGCAGATGAGAAAGTAGATGACTTTGATGTTGTCATTTCCCCCAACTGCTTGTACTGACAACTAGTAGCACCGAAGCTATTGGACTGGGTCCTGGTTGCCATCGTACTTGGTGATACCTGAGGGTTTGAACTTTTTGGGTAGAGTTGTTCTCCTCACACATCTTGAGAAGATGGGGAACCCGTAAGTATCATCTCCTAGGTGTTCGACTTCTTGTTCACGCTCGCGGTACCATCCATCGATGATGGTACGAGCATCACGGCTAGCGTTGATCTTGTTGCTGAGGTCTCCTACTAGATGTTCAGGCTCTGGGTTAGCCCCACGGTGGCCACGGCCTCCCGAGGGTCCTGCCTGACTACCTTTAGCTCCAACTTTGATTGGTCTGGCATCTCTGAGTTGACTTGGTTTGGACGGAGGGCCTTTATGGTTGCTGTCATGTTGAGTTCGCTAGGATAAGGAGCGTCAGACTGACTGTATCGGATTCTGCTGATCGAGTTGTTCGTACGCGAGTTCCACCAGTTCAGACAACTATCTTGTGTACTTGTTCTGAGGCATCGCACAGGTAATGAGATCAATAGACACGACGGTAGCCAGGGGAGTACGACGATGACGCGTTTGAACTGCTTCAAAGGCATTATCCAGGTTCTGGATTGGTAGGTCCGCTGTAAGGCGGCAACGGAGCTCTGCTCTTGCATCATTTCGTGCTCATCGTCGAGTTATTTGAGCTTCGATCTCTTCTCCGACAATGTTGGTGGTGAGTTCATCCTGCGAGACGTCATCCTGGTGACGCTCATGTCGTAGGTTTCTATCCCGTTGTTCTTGTTCTTCATCCTCTTGTCCAGTAATGACGGCGAAGAGTTTTCGCTCTGGAGAGTGGCTTCCCGAGTTTGAAGTGATGACCTCCATGGTGCTGCCTTCCTCGTAGATGGGCAATAGAGGAGCTCCCTCCTGTTATGGGAGAGTGTCGAGGTAGGCGATGAGGCGCGAATCATCATCTTTGGCAAGAGCGGGTGGCTTCATGTTAGGCTAGTAGATGGATCTACCTTGAGGAGTTAATGTGATTACTAGGCCCTGCTGCGGATCTGATAAAGGAGTCTTCTTGTCTAGATTCGATTAGTAGTCGAGGTCCTTGATCGTATCCATATCAGATTGTGATCTGGACAGGGCAACCTAATAAATAGTGGTTGCGTTGCGGAGTCCGAACGGGAAATCGACTCGTGTGGTAGTCCGACTCGCACGGTAGCTTATGTACTAGCTCGTGAAAGTCAGTCTGACTGAAGTCAAGTTGAACTCAGACTCAGCCCCCCAGCCTCTGACTAGGTCATAAATTGAAAATTCATCAAAATTCTCGATGAGATCCTCCAGAGCTTGGCGCTCGAACTTCATGGTTTGACACTTCTTCTCCGGGGTCGATGCAATGTGGTTGTGGAAATTTCAGCGATGCAAACCCAGCAGCCCAAGACCAACGTCATGCTAGCTTCAAACGCAACGATTGGCTTGATGATGACTTGTGTCATCGACTTCGCTATTGGATTTTCGGCGAAGTCCCCTACCTGGCGTGCCAGCTGTCGATGTTTAGACCCAGCAACCTACCGAGGGGGGTGCCCGAGGTAGTGTTTTGGTTAGTGGGGCTAGTCAAGATCGGAACTCGAAGGTAAACGTAGACACATGATTTAGACAGGTTCAGACTGCTAGATTGCGTAATACCCTACGTCATGTGTGTTAGTTGGATTGAATAGCTTTGGAGAGGGTCCCTTCCTCACCTTATATTGCCGGGGCAGGGTTACAGGTCGGTTGGTTACAAGAATAATAGTCGGATACGACTAGAGGAGTTCTACTCTTATTACAACGAGTATTTTCCTAATCCTCAACTAGTTCCTATTTTTCCATGTAGACTATACCGTCCTACGCCATGGTCTCCATATCGGATGCGTCTCGGTTTCCAGCTCCATATTTAGGCCCATAGATGTTTGTACAACAGCTGTTGCCTATTCACAAAAGGAAATATAGATAGTTTACAAAATTTTTCAGTAAATACTAGTAATAACATATCAATTCAATTAAAGAGTTAACCAACTTAATCTTGGCTTGTTGAGCACTCTGACCAATGAGACGTGGGACAGTTGCCCTGCCTATTCACAAAATGAAAATTAGCTATTTCAATGAAATAAGTCCTAAGAACTATCGTTGGTTGAGCTTTAGTTTTGCTTTGGGCCCTCCCATGAACCAGCACTGCTATCAGAATCAACTAGAAAGCAATACTATGCCTCAGGTCAACTACCACATGATATTTCGGACAGGCCAATTAGCTTGCTTCTTGCTTGTGTATGTCCAAAAAGTCATACATACTTTGATCACTGGATTCACTTCTCATAATTATTAGAAAGCTCAAATAAACAACTAACTCTTAGAAACTGGCTTCTGAGAAGGAAAAGTTGTATTTTTATTAGAAGCTATAAATTGGCTTCTGTGGAATTATATTCTGAGTCGTATTATTTATATTTCCTAGCTTTTCCGGGATCAACTTTTCATTAGCTGCTTTTCAAAAACACATCTTTTGAAAAGCATAGCTCAAACAAACAGGCAGGTAGTAGTTTCATGATTGGAGATTTATCATAAGCATTTTTCTTTAGAGAAATGGATACGGTAAGGAAGAACGATAGTTGTAGCTGATGCGTGAACCCAGCAGGCAACTCGTCAAAAATGGCATTGAACATTTTTCAGAAAGAAAGATTTGAGAAGATGGCATTAGTTCTTTTTGTAAACTGCTATAGAGGACTAAGCAAGAAAGAGAGCCATCGGGTGGCAATATGGCATGTTAATAAAATCCCAATTGTTTGAGTGTGGGAGGTGAGGTTTAAAATACTTGCAACCTGCATATTGCAAGGACCTTTTCTTAGCAAATTGCAGTACTTCAAAAATTAGAAATATGCTAAGAAAAAAATTCTCGATAAATTGAACAGGTCTTGAAAGCCCTCAAAGTCAACCTCTAACTCTCTAAATTCTCAATTAGCAAGTTGGAAGCCCGCAAGTCAAAGCTCACCGACTCAGCCTAAGCATCCATCTCCATAGAAGAGGATTCAACCGTGAGGCGTGGAGCAACCGGCGCCACGGCGCTGTCCGGCGGCCATGAACTCCGGGGAAGGAGCCTCAGCTGATCAGACTCGTCAAGCACCTCTACCTCCGGCGGCGGTGGCACAGCCAAGGTGTTCGACGAAGTGCGTCACGGACCCCGCTGCTTCCGAGACACCCGGCCGTGGGCGGACATCCTCGGCGTTGGAGACGCAGCACCGGCCGTGGGCGGACCTCCCGGCGGACATCCTCGGCGTCGTGGTCACCCGCCTCGCCCTTGTGGAGGACCGCGCCAGGCTGCGCTCGGTCTGCCACGCGTGGCGCGCCGCGGCGCGCCTCCACCGCCGGCCGCCGCCGCCGCTGCCCCTGCTCGTGCTGGCCGACTTCTCGTTCGCCAGCTTCAGAGCGGATGGGATCTTGACGGGCGCGCGCCTCCGCGTCCCGCTGCCGGAGACGGAGACGGAGACGGTGGAGGCTGGCGGCGTGCGCTGCGTGGGCTCGATCGAGGGATGGCTCGTGGCCGTGGAGCGCGACAAAAGCCGTGACTTTGGTGGTGGTGACCTCCGGTGCTTCTTGATGAACGCCTTCTCCCAGGATGTCGTCCCTCTCCCGCCTCCTTCCGCAGCCACCCACCCCGCCGACGAACACAGCATGTCTCTCCCCATCGCCAATGGCGACTCTGGTATGGAGATGAACATGAATTGCGCGATCAATGCCGCCCAGTGTGTGATGTCTTTTCGCAAGGTGATCCTGTCATCTTCGCCCGAGTCGGGCACCGGTTGTGTCGTGGCTGCCATCTCCATGGCCGAGGGCACCACTAAGCTTGCTCTCTGGCGACCTGGAATGGAGTCATGGTGCGTGTGCTACGGCAGTTGTGTCAGTAAGTTCACCGACGTCATCTTCATCCAGGGGAAGCTCTACATGCTCAGTTGCAGCGACCTCACCACAGACCTCTTTTCCCTTGAGCTCTCCGAAGACGACGACGACAGCGGCCTCATGGTTTCTCGTGTTGAGTGTCGCGAAATCGAATGGCCTGAAGTCACTGATGGATATCACCAGAATTGGAGCATAGTAGAGTGGCGTGGAAAGCTGTTGATAGTTGCGACATACACGGCCGAGGATGACGACGTTTGGCAGAGAATTGTTGAGGTTAGGGTATTCGAGGCGCACTTGAGCACAGACCCTGTCAGATTCACAGAGATCAGGAGCTTGGATGGGGACTGCATCTTCATCAGCCCATGCAGCTGCGAGTCATTCCGTTCGTGTCATTATGATGGACTTGAAGCTGATCTTGTCTACTTCATTGATGGTTACCTCCCCCCTGATAAAAATGCCCGCCCTTTTTATAAGTTTGTGTACAACACGAGAGATGGTACAATGGCACCGTTTGCTGAAGGCATACCAAAGGACAAGCTTCGGACGCCAGATGGCATACTGAAGCATCCAACATGGCTATTTCCTCCTGAATAAACTGCTGCAGATCAGCTCTGTTTCTGTGATCCTACTGAGTCTTACTGTACGAAGCACCAATGCTTGATTGGGGCCAGGCGCCATAATGTTAATTGTATTTCTGAGAGCTAAAACAAGTGTGCTATTGTTTTATGTCTGATTCAGGTGATTTTTTTTAGTAGTAAACTTGTGTGTGCTTAAACTGTTTTCAAGTTCCTACGAGACATTTTAGTGCTTTGGCACTTGTTGGGGGAGTTTTCAGTTCCTATGTAAGTATCTACATGAGGAATGGTTTTCACATTTGCTGGACGTGTTATAACTTCTCTTGCAATTCATGGTTCCAGTGTTTTTTATGCTTTCTGGACGGTTGAGTTCGTGGAGCTCCAATACCTCTAAGGTTGATTAGACTACAGTCAAATAGAAGATTTTGGAATAAATTGATTCCATGGAAATTTCTACCTAGCCACTGATAAATATGAAATTTCTGACTCTGATATGGTATACATGAAACTTTGTTGCTTTTATATTTTCAAATATATAGAAATAAGGATGAACTACTGCTCTTATAATATGATTAAAAAATTGACAAATGATTTTTTTTACCGAAGTCAGTAGGGGTATTTTTTATAACTTTTTATTTCAGATCCATTTAATTCGCTCCCACGAGAAGTCGAATCCAAGCGTGCTGGGTACTACTTACGTGCTCTAACCACTAGGCTAGAGGCCCTTTTGCATGACAAATGGTATATTCACAATGAATTTGTAACACAATTATTTTTTCCAGAATTTAAAACTACTAAAATTTGAACCTTTTAGAATTTTACTAAAACTTAAAAATTGTTCGTGTGAGTTATAGAAAAACCATTTCAAAATCAAATTTTAATTTTTGAAAACTATGCATCAAACACGACCATGTGCATAATTGATATTTTTCTATGAATTTCATGAAGTTTCGGTGGTACAAAAATCCCTTTTTAAATTTGAAATCCATTCAAATTAGTAACAAAAGAAACCATGGGAAACCATTCTTTGCTAACCGGACCCAAAACCCAGCCCAACATATTTCGGCCCAAGATAGCTCCACCTGTTCTCTCCCTTCTTCGTCCTAACTCGGCCTGACCCGGCTCCGCACACCGGCCCACCTGAAGGTACATAACAGGACGGATTGGAGCAAGCCATGGGAGAGAGTAGATGATCCTCCTCTCTCATTTTAATTTTAATTTTTAGGTACATAAATATTTATATGCATCTAAATATAATATATGTCTAGATTAATATAAATATCTATGAACCTAAAAAAGCTAAAACAACCTATAATTTAAAACGAAGGGAGTACTCCAGTACTGTTGAAGTTCATAAAGACAAGATCATATTCTTCCCACTAAATAGTTGCATTTTAAAATATTTAATCATTTACGCCATTGAATTAACAGGATGGCAGAATCAACTACGAAAATTTTATGGAAGGAGTAAATTGCACCTACCATACAACAACTTGTCAGGTAAGTGCAGATTGATCCAACAACTTGTAAAATGCTCAATCTAGTACAATAACTTATCAGGTGGGTGAAATTAGTCTAACAACTTATAAAATTCTAATACAATTGACAGGTGGATGCATATTGGTCAAACAACTTGTAAAATGCTCAATTTAGTTCAATAAATTTACAAATTGGTGCACCTGCAAATTAGATGTACATGCGAATTTTCTTCCAATCAATAATTCTTATTTTTTGTTACAACGACAGCGTATTAAGCAAATTAGATGTACATGCGAATTTTCTTCCAATCAATAATTCTTATTTTTTGTTAATAAAATTCATTGATTGTGACCTATTTGTTACTTCTCAATTGTGTACATAAGTTATTTGTTCATTAATTAAAATTGAATCAAATTTTAGAATTGTGTTATAGCATTACCAAAAGACTAAAGTTCAGAAGAGAGATCCCGTGACCTTAGCTTCCTTCTGCGCTTCTACTCATGTATTCAACAACCGTAGAAGCATGTATGTTTCTACTATTTTAGGTTATTTTAGTTTTTAAACAAGTACATGTGACTTTAAAAAATATTTATGCCAAAGTTCTAAAAGCATTTGTTAGTATGTATTAATATATTATTTTTTTAGCTAAACAAAAATGCATATAATCAAAATATAAAATCAGTGAGGGTGAACTTATCAATATTGAATATAAAATTAAATATTTCTAATTAAAATTCAATCATTGTATTAAAAAATAATTAATACGAAGACATAACATTAATTTCTGAAACATTGAAGCTTCCAATTCAGGCCAATGCGTTACCCTTGCGAGACGAATATCAATGATCAAATAGTGCTCAATAACTTATTCCGACGAGCATATACTTTGGCCCGGTATTAGCAAATATATTGGTTGTTATAACATTTAGACTAGAGGTGCACCAATTTAATAATTTATTGCACTAATTTGAGCATTTTACAAGTCCTTGGACTAATCTGCACCTACATGTCAAATTACTGGACTACACTTGAGCATTTTACAAGTTGTTGGACCAATCTGCACCAAATATTGTACTAGATGGTGCATTTTACAAATTGTTGAACTAATCTGCACCCACCTAACAAGTTGTTGTACAGTGGGTGCAATTACTCTTATGGAAATGATGAGGAAAGGATGATACTCCTTGATCAAACTTTGACCTCTTCTTGTACAAGAAACACTGCAAGTTTGCCTTAGAACAAGTAGCCCAAGACTACTATGTACATTTCTCGATAACCAAATATGCAACAAAAGAGAAAAAATGTTCAGATTCGGACTTAAACATGCGGGCACATACATACACAAAATTGGTTGTAGGCATTCACTTTGTCTGAATGCTGAGGATCAATTTCTTTATTAAAAAAACATGCATGCACAAAGACGTTTACAGCGCGTCCTGTCCAAACCATGTTCACTAAAACATTGCGGTGGTTACAAAAATTTCATTGCCTATATGAATAACCTCTTTTGTGTCCTTTTATCCTTAAACCCCCCACAATCCTTTTCTTTTTTTTAAAACAAATTTCTTATAAGGTAAGACTATGTGCTAAATTGTTCACGGAAGTAACAAAGACACGTGATCTCTGACCGAAATCTTGCCGTGGCTAAAGAATTGAATAAAAAATACATCTATATTAAGACAATATCAGACTCCAGCTCCGGCTTCTCCATGTATGTTAAAAATGGCTCCACGACTGAAGCATTAGAGGATGAACTGTTTTATACTTAGAAGTCAGTCGGATCAAAATAGTGGCTGCTCCAACTCCTCCCGTTTTAGTAGGGCCCCAAATGTTGGAGTTAGACCAGATCAATCTGTGGGGCTTGGAAGTTGGAAGTACTCAGCCCCGGACTCGGTCTAGCAGCCCACAGAAGCGGTGGCACCCGTGGAGCAAGAGGCGCCTCTTCTCCCCGAGGCGAGGAGTCCCAGCGCTACCCGGGCGGCAGCCATGGATTCCGGGGCAGGAACCTCAGCTGACCATACTCAGCACGCGCCTCTACCTGTTTGCGTCCGCAAGGGGAGCAAGGCGTCACAGTCGCTGGCGACGGCGGCGGCAGCGGCAGCGGCGCAGACAAGGTGTTCGACGAAATGCGCCCCGGCTTCCGAGACACGAAGGTCCGACGAGGCGCAGGAGGCGCAGAACCGGCCGTGCGCGGGCCTCCCGGAGGACATCCTCGGCGTCGTGGTCGGCCGCCTTCCCCTCGTCGAGGAGCGCGCCAAGCTGCTCTCCGTCTGCCGCGCGTGACGCGCCGCGGCGCGCTTCCACCGCCAGCCGCCGCCGCCGCCGCCCCTGCCCCCGCTCTTGCTGTACGACTTCTCGTTCGCCAGCTTCTGCGCCGAAGGGACCCTGACGGGGCCGGAGAGGGAGACGGAGTCGGCTGGCAGCGTCCGCTGCATGGGCTCGTTCGAGGGCTGGCTCGTTGGCGTGAAGCTCAACAAAGGTAGCCTCCGGTGCTTCTTGATGAAAGCTTTCTCCCGGGATGTTGTCCGTCCCCCACCTCCGTCTGCAGGCGCCCGCCACGTCGATGCCTACAGCTGGTCTCTCCCGATCGTCAATGGCTCTGGCGTGGTGAATTGCGCGATCAACGCCACAGTGTGTGATGTCGTTCTGCAAGGTCGTCTTGTCCACTTCACCTGACTCTGGCTTCAGGTGTGTTGCGGTTGGCATCTCAATCATCAAGAGTGCAGCTAAGCTTGCTTTCTGGCAATCTGGGATGAAGTCGTGGTGCATGTGTGATGGTGACTGCATCACTGTTCATGGATGTTGTCTTCTGGCAGGGGAAGCTCTACATGCTCAGCAGCAGCGAATTCACCATAGACGTCTTTGCCTTCGAAATCTCTGAAGATAACATTGGGATGATAGTTTCTCGTGTTGAGCGTTTTATATTCGAACTGCCTGAGGTCACAGATAATTATAACGAGACTTTAGCATAGTAGAGTGGCGTGGAAAACTTAATAATAGTTGCTACATACTCTGGTGGTACTGAATATGGGCACATGATTGATGAGACTAGAATATTTGAGGCAGACTTGAGCACAAACCCTGTCAGATTCACCGAGATCCAGAACTTGGATGGAGACTGCATCTTCATCAGTCCGTGCAGCAGCAAGTCATTTCGTTCGTGTCATGATGGAGTTGGAGAAGATCTTATATATTTCATAGATGGTAACCTCTGCCCTGAAAAATTTGTGTACAGCATGAAAGATGGTACGATGGCACCAGTTGCTGCACATGGATCAGAGGACAAATTTTGGGCAGCAGATGCGGTATGCGACATGGTTATTTTCTCCTGAATGAACTGCTCTGATCCTAATGTTCTCAACGTACAAAGCACTGATGCTGATTGGGGCCAGGTGCCATGGCGTTTTTTTTAATCAAGCAGTGAAACAACTGTGCTGTTTTCTTTAACAGTGTCAGATTCCGGTGGTTGTTCTTAGCTGTAAACTCACTGGTATTTAATTTGTTTTCAACTTCCTATATGTGGATTGTTTGTGCGGGGGAGTCTTCAGTTCCTATACTTCCTATCTATATGAACAAATGATAGTCAGATTTGCTGGATAGTATTATATTGCTATGCCTGTACATTAATTTCTCTTGTAGTTCATGGTTACAGGGTGTTTTTGGTGTTTCTGGGCAGTTTAGTTTGAATACATGGATCTGCGAGGCATAAAATTGTTACTTGGAATGCATGGTATTTTGCACTTGGCCACTGACAGATTTGGACTTTCTGAGTCTGATATGGATTACTGGAATATGGATGCCTGTTGTCAGATTTAGTCTTCATGATACGACTTTATTGTTTTCTGTAAGTCATATGGATTTACTACCATTCTTATAACATTGGTAAAAGGATAAATGTATATTCACAACGAATTGTCTTTTTTCTTTCTTCTAATAATGTATACTGAGTTGGACTTCATAAAAAACGTAATTGTAGTGTAGGCTTATTTTGTCATTGTGTTGGTGTTTTAATCCTATATATAGTTGCAATTACATTGCATGGAAAATGTATCCGATAGATTCATTCCATCTTTGTCTCAACATCTCAAATCTCACTTTTACCTCGTTAGATTTTTTTTTCTTAAACAGCATTTTTACATAGTATTACTGTTCTCAATTTTTTCCTTTGTGGATTGAGCCGTGATGGATGGGTTGGAAAGCCAGCCCAGAAGGGCAGCAGGCCAGACGAGGCCCAGCCCACAAACTCCACTTTCCCATCTCCGATCTGAAGAACAACAGAACACCTGCAACGGCAACCGAACACACGACCGTTCGCCTCTCGCCTCTCGTTCCTCGTTCCTGATCGCGCCGCCGGTCGCCGCCGGCGATGGATTCCGGCGAAGACGCCACTGGTGAGTCCGCGCTCTCCTGTATGGCATATCGCGTAGCGGCGGTCGGTTCCCGGTGCCACGGGTGGTTGTCGACCGCGAAAATCAGTTGAAGGGGCGGATCTAGGATTAGTGCAAAGGGGACTAATTCGTACTTTATTGGCTAAACATGTACTAACTTGAATACTAAATGACTAACTATGTATGGATTTTCTTGGGCTGAAGGGATGCTGCAGCACCCCCTGCGGATCCGACACTGAACATCACTAGCAAACACCCTGCCGGCGTCCTGTGCAGGTGAGGCGTTCGACGAAATGCCCCTTAAGAAGCCAAGATTGGACGCGGGGAGCGAACTGCCGCCGCCGGCGTCGTTATGGGCGGACATTCATCCGGACATCCTGGGGGTCGTGCTCCGCTTCCTCTCATGTCTTGCCGACGCGCCAGCTTGCGGTCCGTGTGCCCCCGCTGGCGCGCTGCTGCCCGCAGCCAGGCCCTGCCCCCACCTCTGCCCTTGCTGGTGCTACCTAAGTTCGAGCTCTCCTGCTTGACCTCCGACGAGGCGCTCACGGCCCCGCGTCATCCCCTGATGCCTGAGGAGGTGGCAGCTGATGATGCCCGTTATGTCTGCTCTTATGATGGATGGGTTGTGGGCGTGACCCAAATCCGCAGCAAGTATCTCAGACATGTTGATGGTGAGTTGGTTGACAGCGGGCATTACGCAGAAATGGATGACAAGTGCTTCTTGGTTAATGCTTTCTCCCGAAGGGTGGTCCATCTGCCGCAGTTGTGCCGTACGAGTGACATTTGTGCCCCCTCGTCCTCAACGGCACAGGTGACGTCCGTTTTGAAATCAATGGCTCGTATACGATGTCATCCCACAGTGGTATTATCTGCTTCACCTGACTCTGGGTCCAAGTACATTGTGGCTGCTTCCTCTGACACCGTGGCTTCAGGTAACCTTGCTCTTTGGCAGCCTGGGATGACGTCATGGCATGTTTGCAGTGGTCCTCCTCTTGATGGTCCCAAAGATATTGCCTTCTACCAGGGTAAGCTGTACGTGCTCCAGAGTTTCATTAGAACAGACCTCTTTGCTTTTGTCCTCAAGGAGGATGATCGTGGGATTGTTATCTCTCGTGTTGAGCATTGTATGACTGAGCCACTCCCCCCTCACCCCATGGAGCAAAATGGTTTTCTGAGATGTAACATGGTGGTGTGACGTGAAAATCTGTTATTAATAATGAGATACTATGATAGTAATTACATGGAGCAAGATTCGAAAATTATTAAAGTTGAAGTGTTTGCACTGGATGTCAGCAAAAACCCTTACAGACTCACCAGGGTCCGCAGCTTCAACGGCGATTCCATCTTCATTGGCTCAGGCAGCTCCAAGTCGTTTCCTGCCAGTCTGCATGATGGAGCTGAAGGTGATCTTATCTACTTTGTTCCTGAATATTGGAGCCCAACTGATAGATTTGTGTACAACATGAGAGATGGTAAGATGAGACCCTTTTCTGCCAAATTGTTGCCTTTTGAAGGACATGTAGAAGACCACTCTCCGGTGTGGCTATTTCCTTCAGAATGATGCTGCAGAGCAGATCTGATCTTACTCACTGGGTGTTTGCCACTGCGCGCTATTGAGATTTTGAAGGCTATGATGGCTATCGAACTACAACTCCATGTAGGATCATGGAGTCTATTTTCTGTCAAGTTCCTGACTATATATCTATTTGGTGACGGATGTAATAAATGTGGGAGAACTAAGTCTGCTACGTTCATGTCCCAACTCTCAAATATGCAAGTATCGAAATGGAACATCAGATGGTGGCCTTGTTCTTGTTTCTGATTTTCTGGGCTGCAATATAGTGATCTGGTTTGTTACTTGTATGAATTATGGCTGCAATATTATGCAGTATACTGATCTTTAATTATGTTTAGGTTAAAAAAAATACATTGCAGCATTCGATAGCAGTTGCTTTGCTTCTAAATCGCCATTGTCTTGTTGCTATGATTCAGTAGTGGGTAGATTATAGTTTGATCTGTTCTGATTCATTAGGATGCGCTATCAAATTCTTTCTGTTCAGGGTCCTGGTGTTTGCCATGGGGTTGATTTGGGTATTTGCTGGACAGTGGTTTCAGCTTTGCTGGAAAACAGGTGGCTATGCAATGCCTTCATATTGTGGCTGTAGCAGTGTATTAGCTCTTTGGTACTTCTGAACCTGGTGCCCCTGCTGGACTATGGTGTCATTGTTAAGGAACTGTGAACAGTTAAATAGTGGAATGCTATACATATAATAAAGCTCGACGTAACAACAAGTGAGTAGAAGATGTTTGAACCTATGGATCAGCTAAGCACGGTACTATCGCTTGGAACAAACTTATCATTCTTTTTTCCTTCTATATAATCTACTCTTGAGAAGGGCGGACTTGGTGTACTCGTAGAGTACCTATGCTTGTGGTTAAAATTTCCTAGGTTGTCTGAAATTCTCTTCTCCAGACTTGAGATTGCATCTCCTTTCCCTTTTATGTATTTTGTATATCATTGTATGTGTGCACAGAATGATCGATCACTTGTACGCTTGCTATTCCGTCACATGCATAGCATCATATAGGTGCATATGCTTTTTTACCTTCTTTTTACTCCCTTGGTATCACATTACCGACCTTTTCTATTGTTTTGTAGCAATTTTCACTTGCTCCGTGACAGGTACCGAACAAGAAAGATGTATCATGCATCATTCATCTGGTGTATCTGTCGTACATCTCTACTGCTAAAAAAAAAACCAAAAATCGGATGATTTTTTGGTGTTACCGCGGGCGTCACCATCCTTCGCTACGCCATCTGAGAACGTCAGCCGTACGAATCAAGGTCAAGATTGACAGCTTATCCATCGGCATGGCCCACCTCGCGATGGCGAGATCTGTCGGCGCGCGGCTCGATCCTGCGCTTTTTAGGCTGCTTGACCTGCTCGTCGTCGCCGCTGCCGTCCCCACCAACCTCCTCAGCCCCATCGGAGTTGTCCGAGTACGAGAGGGGAGCGGCGGTGGTCTGCCCCTGACCCTCCCGCGCATGCTCACAGCAGCGGGACTGACGGGCGGAAACCTTCGGCGCCGAGGCCGATGGAGCAGCATTAGCAGTGGCGCGGGACCCATCGCACGGCCGGCGGAGCAGCAGATGTGCACCAACAGTGCATGGCTAGCGGTGGAGGCGGGGCAGCAGCAGCCCATGGCCAGGGAGCAAGGCACGCGTGGGGCAGAGGAGTGGAGTGGAGAAAGGAGAAATGGACAAGGAAGGGAAGGAAGACCGAGAAATGGAGGAAAAAGGTAAATGAGGAACGGACGGAAGAGGAGATAGAACATAGGAGTAAAGAAAAAAAAGAAGGGAGGAAAAACGAGAAAAAAACAGAAAAGAAAAAATTGATATTTCTATTTAAGAAATATACAAAGTATATTAGAATTATTGACTTTAGCTCCCACTCTAAAAATAATAATCTACCATCATCCTTAGGGGTATTTTAGGCATTTCACCACTCAGGACATATAATCGAGGGAAAAAAATCAAGAGTGTCAAACACCCAGTTTATCGAGATAGCAGACAATCCTGATTTCCAAATAAGTGGAAAGATTTCCAAATAAGTGGAAACAAATAGGACCAAAAGCAGTAGGTAGGACGTGTGGAGCTGATTATGCTGGACCTAGCTTGGTTGGCCTAAGACACGTCGATTCAGTCACGCGGGATGCTGCCATGGCGGTGGTGGGCGTTTAACGCAGGGGCCAACAATGTTATTACTCCATCCGTTTCAAATTGTAGATCATTTTAGCTTTTCTAGGTGCATAGTTTTTGCTATGCACCTAGATATAGCATATATCTAGATGCATAATAATATTCATAAATCTAGAAAAGGCAAAACGAGGAGTACTTTATTAGAATCATTTTCATGAGATGGATCCTCATACTTTTCGACTCTTTTGGAACAAGTTTTGGTTACTGTTGATTGTGGTTGAATGTTACATGTTATAAATCTGCAGGCATAACCATTATCATACCTAGCTCTGTTTAATTAAGTAACTACATTTTTATGTTAAATATTTTTAATACTTATTTCAATATTATTATTTTCTTGTTGAATGCAATACAAATTTTTTCTACCCGTAGCAACGCACGGGCACAATCCTAGTATAAAACTTAATGCACGCCAAGTCAAATTGCAAAGGTATTCTAGATATTGACCTCTTTCATCCATTCATTAAATTAAAAATAAGAGTCCATTTTAACATTGACCTCTTTCATCCATTCATTAAAAATAAGAGTCCATTCTACCCAGACATTTTCTAAAATGGTTTTAGCTTCATCAAAAAGTTGTTTAATCGAATTAGCCATAGCCGGAACTACTTTAACTCGAGTGGGAGTCCTACCAAACAACCTCCAAATGTGGATGACAACGAGCAAAGGAAGGGTACGAGGTTCGATTTTTTTTTTCAGGGCATTATTCAATCCTTCACTAACGCGTGGGGTACCTGTACGTTCATGAGGTCCTTGTGTTAGTGGCTTACAAAAAACAAATACGTGTGCTTTCAGCTTTCGTAGTAAAATGAGCTGACCAGACGGTGGCTTGCAATGACCCCTTCCAACACCGATATTTTTGTAAAACTAGTAAAATGCCCGCGCAGCACGCGCGGGGCTCTCAATAATCTAATTTACTCATTATGGTGCCATTATTAATTCAACTCGACACGGACGTGTCTTTAAAAATCAGTTTAGAAAATATATTAATAAGAAAATAATAACGTGAAGCATTAGGTGTGTGAATAATATATCTTTAAGCAGACCCATTCGACGACTATTGAAGTGTACCACCCTAATGACATCTCGTGGGTCCTTAAGTTCGAGGGCTTGGTGCCATAAACCACTTGGCCGACAGCACAAGAAGTTGGCATATCACTCATCAGCCGACCGACTCTCAATCTCACGGGCTTGACGCCATCCACAAGAAGTCAGCACATTGCTCATGACCCCGCTGCCCCTTGAACTCGGGGGCTGGGGCGCTCGAAGCTTGACTCTCCCAGGGGTATATATAGAAAAAGAATTACGTGGCAATTTTTGTTCTTATAAGGATACCTCAATTGCTGGTCATGATTTCCTAATCCAATGGGAAGAATAACAGAGGTCACAATAAAATTTGTTGGTGATAGCATTTTGCATTAATCAATAAAATATAATTCTTTTCCAACCTCTTCAAGTGGAATAGTTGAAAATGTTTCCTTTATCAAAAAATTAGTTTACAAAATTAGTAACTTTAATTTTCCATGTGTGAATAACATAACTTTAATATATAATCATTCGACCGTTGTTGAAATATACCACCCTTAGCGTCTCACGGGGGACTCAAGCTCAGGGGCTTGATACCACAAACCACTCGAGCGGCGACACCGGAAATCGGCACATTGCTCGTCACCCCACCTACCCTTAATCTTATGGACTAATGCCTAAGAGCAACTCTAAGAGTTCCACAAAAAATTCTTCCCCAAAATGAAGTATTGGGGGCTATGCTAAAAAATTTCCCCCTAAAAATATATCAGCCCATAGCAGAATGCTAAAAACTAGCCCCCAATATTTCAAATTAGGCCACATCATCGTATTGGACCCATTTTAGAATCCATTTTTTTTGCCAAGCAGCGTGGGATCTGGTGCCATCGTCACGATCATGCCGCCAGACCCCAGGTGCGCACGGCGTTCTCCAAACACCGGCAACCCCTGCGCAGGGTCTCTGTCCGGTTCCCAGTCACGCCACTCGGGAAAGGCCCCTGCGCACTGCGCCGTGCAACACCAGCAAGGCGGCAACCCCTGCGTCTTCCATAATTTGACTTGTTCATCTTCAGGCCATGACTTCCTGCAGAGGAAGCATTGCAAACTCACTGCTACCTCCTTAAGCAGACGAGGGAATGATTGCAAACCGAGAAAGAAAGGGTGCTGATAGTGCATATGACATATGTAACTAACAGATATCAACATTTCACAAGAAAATAGGTGAAATACACTGGTCTGCCCATTATCAAAACAGACAGAAAACAATTTGGTCTTCATTCAGAGCAATATCTATACGAAGTACACAACTAACAGCACCGTTCGTGCTCCATCAGTAAGAGCAACAGAAACAGCAAAGCCAAGACCCGTCAGAATAATAAAGCTACTTTCAATAGAGCCCTTCCATCACAGAAGCAATGCAACATAGCAACAAAACAAGTCTGAACTTTATAAATGGCTTTAATGTTGAATATCAAACTGACCGAATCATCGATAGGTTCAAAGTGAATAAAACAAGTTTGAAATTGCAAAATACAAAATAGTTCCTAAATCAACAGAACACAAACATGAAATTTAAGTACTAGGCATAGATAGTTGGCTCATGATCTCAGCCTGTAAGGACATGTAGTATTTCTTTTGCTCATCTGGTATGGCAGTAAGGTTCATGGTCATAATCCTCTCTTCATGCCTCCTTTTCTGCAACTGGACCTCCTGGCTCCTCAACTCAAGAAGTAGTTTTTCATTTGCAACACGATCCTGTCCAAGAGCAACTCGATCCTGTTCAAGAGCAAATGCTTTGTTGAACCTCTACTCTTTTTTTTAGCTCTTTCTCCCCATCAGTTTCTTTCTTCTGTACCCACATATTTTCTAAGGTTGCTGTCACACCTTTTATCTTCTCTTGCAGCGGTGCTGCTTTTACCTTCTTCTTACCAATTGGCCTTGTTAATGCATTATCCTCTAGGCCTTGGACCTCACCTTCTCCTATTTCACTTGGTAAACTTGCACTAGGGTCAACAGTTGAGATTGTCTTATGCTTTTTGTTAGATGTTTACCAGCAGCCAATTCATCAATTTTAGCAAGCTATTTTGGTTGTGTTCTCAGCTTATTCTAGCAATGCATGGACTGGAATGCTTTTTGATGTTCGTCTTTATACTTGTACAAAGCACATGCCTCTGCAACCTGCACACATCAACATCCAAGGGATATTCATATATGATATTTAAACGTAAAATATTCGAAACAAATCCTTGTATTGCATAGTGAGTAAGTACCTTGTCTTGTACTGTAGTACCACTCTGACGTCTTAACTCAATCCGTGATAGACATCCACAAAACTTGTTCACACATTTTTGTATGGTCCCCCACCGATGCATGAGAGAATTCATGGTACGCGTTGAGGGGCACATCTTGTGTTCATTGAAGTATTCATATATACGAGACCAATACTTGGCACATTTTTGATCTTTGCCTATGACCGGATCCAAGCTTACATTCAACCACCCTGAAACCAAAACCTTATCTTCGTGGTCACTGAAATTCTTGGATCTCTTATGGTTTGGCCTCGCGGATGGGGCTGCCGGAACTTCTTCAATTGCCTGTGACTGTTGGTCAGCATATGTGTTGCTATAATTATCAAAATCCCCTTAGATTGGTTTCATCTATCATCATGTTGGAAAAATATCCATTTCTTGCAAGCATTTAATCACTGATAAGTTTTCTATCAAACCTTAATGAACATAACACATAGAGCAGTAGTAATTCTACCATGCCGATGAACAGAGGTAAATATATTATTTTTGGTTGGATTCCACTTCCATTTCTTCCTGGTATGCACTGTAAGAACTATCAGATGTCCTCACTGTTTCCTGTTAACACACAGCAATACATTTTCCTTTATGCCTTATTCCTATGTTGTTTCACCGCAATCTTATAGCAATGCATGAACTGGATTTGTTTGCCAGCAACTGCAAGTGCTCAAGTAACAATTACATACTGATGCTGAATTAGTACAGATGCTGAATTACTCAAGCAACTGCAAGCGCTCAAGTAGCAATACATACTGTAATTTTCCACAACATAATCAGTACAGATGCTGAATTATAACTCAGGTTCACAATAATGAGCAGCCTGCTCTGAATTTAAACTATGGTACTAGCAATTCTAATCAAAATGCTCTTGCATGAAAAAACAATCCAAACCGACAAACTTGCCATTCATAAAGCAGGCAATTGCTAATCTTTAAAATTGTGCTCATTGATTTTGTGTGCTTTTTTCTGTAATCTGAATCTAAACTATGGTACTCGCAGCCTGAAAATTTACTGCTCGATTCACATGCAAACCTGAAGGTCTCTGACTTTGGGCTGAGCGCGCTATCTCAGCAATGGTTTAAATATTTCTACCAACTTAGGGCTCGTTCGGTTCCTCTGAAAATATTCCTGTCCAGGAACCATTCCAGGGCCGGATTGAGTGAATCTAGCTCCTTCACTCAATCCTGGTCCGGTTCTATTCCTATCCAAGAACTATTCTAGCCTTCAAAATGTGTGTTGTTCGGCTGGACAGGAATAAATTATCCTGTTCTTAAACCAATAAGTTTATGGCAGCCGCTGCCCATCTGCAGGCTGCAGCTTCTGCATTGCATTGCCACAAATTTATGATCACACGGTGTACTACTGGCAATGTTCAAAAAGCATCTCACAGCGAAAAGGCTTTCTTACTACAATACAAGATGAACAACAATACCGCAGTGAAATTGTATGGCTCTGAAACAGAATAGAACCACCATTGCATGGTCACCTAACATGGTCACCTGACAAAGCGGCAAGAACTCACATGCCAGTTCTTTGTGCTGCAGATGCTGCAGAAACAAAAGAGACTCCAGATCCCTCACCAGCACTTGTCATAATTAAATAGTCTAGTACAACCAAAATAGACTCCAGATCCCTCACCAGCACTTGTCCTAATTAAACAGACTAGTACAACCAAATAGAAACAAAACCAACAGTTCTATGACAACATTTTATGCTTCTTAGTGATGCAGTTGAAGCACCGACTCCAGATCCCTCACCAGCACTTGTCGTTTGAGTGCTGCATAAACATATTTTTCAAAATGACATCAGTTTGTCGAAAATACTGATCACTGACTAGTCATGAACACACAAAGTTAAACTAGTTTGCAGCCTAATAGTCCAACAGCGCAAATTCCTGTCAAAGCAATTCCCAATGCAAGACAATAGGTGCAGCAAGGCCCAAACTAAGTCTAGAATGAGACTGCTTTCTGTCTGTAAATTAACTGGTGATCATGACTTAATTCAAGGTTTGAGCATATATAAAATAGAGTAAACATTATGATCTCCAATGGTGAGTGCTGATGTCTCATAAGGTATCTATGCTCAGATAGCAATATTAATAGCGTTTTGGCTTTCTGTTGATAAAAAAAATTCACTACTATATATACTTGTACGCTGATGCAGGTAGCAACTTAGTTTGATGTGTTTATTGTTCGTTTCAGGCTTCAGTCACACACACTAGGTAAGTAGACAGCGACTTTACCTGCTAGGCCATCTCATTCCTAAGCCAAATCAAAGCGGATTCTTCATCTTCTTCACTAGCACAAATAAAAGTCTCTCTGTTTTCTTTGCTCTTGGTGAAGATTGCATAAGATTTGGCCTTTTCCTGTTTTGTCACTTCCATTGTGTTGATAATCGATATGCACCTTTTGATGGAGTATTCATCACCTTTAGCAGCCTCCTTATCTCTTGCCTCCTTTTCTCTTGTCTCATTTTCTCTTGCTAGCTGTTGAGCTTCATCTTCTGCTTGCTTTGTCCTCATTTCAAGGAATCTCTCCATCATAGCTTCAATTTTTGCACTCTTTCTAGGCCTTTGTCCTTTCTTTTCTGGTTTCTTTCTTGATGCAGCCATTCTTCGTTGTCCACTTCTTGCCTCCTCTTCTTTATCTCTTGCATCCTTTTCTTCATCATCTTCATCACGTATCTCATGAATTTCCTGTAGGGCTTCTTCCTCAGCTTCTTCCTCTACAACATTAATTTGTTGAAGGGGCTCTTCCACATGTTCTGACTCAATAGAAGTGAAATTGTATGTCCCTTCAGCCAGATGACCTACATTTAGCACAATGCATTCAGAGAATAGGACAAGCACCTATTTTACATCATAGAGAAATAGGAAAGAGCTTACTATACAGAACTTACCATCATAGAGTTCTCCCAAAGCATCAAAGAGCGGAAAGCTTGCCTTGTTGTTTTGAAACTTCTTGATTTTGGGGAAAGTCTGCATATTTGAAAAAAAGAACATTGATCAAATACAAAGTTATCACTATGAGGTTATCCATAGAATTACTTCAAGAAATTAACTTACCACTATGAGGTTCTCCCACATTGAGGCTGATCCTTCAACCATATTTCTTTGCTCATTCCATTTTGACCCACTTTGCATTCTTGCTGCTTTAATCATCTTGTAGTCTCTCTTAAGCTGACATTCTTTATCTTGAATTTGTGCCTTTGTGTACGAGACAGACTTGTTTCTCAGATGAAACTCCTTCACCATCTTGTTCCACCCTTCAGTGTTCCAACCGTTGTCACTTCTATAGCCACTATCTTTATACTCATGCAGAATTTCAACAAGTGATTTCTCAAGAGTTGGGTTCCAGTCCGCTCTTTGTTTTCCTACATAAACAATGGTCAAGCATTAGTAATAGAAATTTCATAGCATCAATAATACAAAATTGACAAGAAAGCATGAAGAAACATTAAACACCGTACCTCGTGGTGAACCTCCACTCCTCTTTGCCCCACTGCATTTAGGAGAAGGCTTCTTTTTTATAGCACTTGTTGTAGGCAGGAACCTACTCAACTTTGGCGACCCCCTTGCAATCACATTGAGCTTTGGGGAGCCTTTTCCAACCATCACTTTTCAAAAGAAAAAACTTATTCATCAACTTATTCATGATACAAGCTTATTAACTTATTCATCAAATTATTCATGATACAAGCTTATTAATTCATGAAAACTAATTTACATGTTGCTGGTATTGAACCCACATTTCTTGGGCGATGGTATCTCTCAAAGCATTGCCTTGTGCAGTGCCTGAGTCATTGTTTTGATCGCCATTGGGTAAAGAAACAAAGTGTATTGGATCGATATTATCCGGCTGATGATCCAACCATTCCTCATTTCCATGAAGTAATTGGATTAGATTGTGGAAGATGGATGCAGCTATAGGTATTTTTACTTGATTTTCTAACGTATGGAATGTGGCAACTTTGAGAATGGGGAAGCGCTTCTTAAGCACTCCCAAAGTCCTTTCAACATGGTTCCTCAGTAGTGCGTGGCGGTGGTTGAAGAGCTCCTTTGAGTTTTGTGGTCTTCGATGTCCAGCTCCAAATTCTTTCAAATGGTATCGAACCCCTTGATATGGAGCAAGGAAAGATGGAGTATTTGCATACCCTCCATCAACCAGATAGAATTTGCCTGGAGGTACCTGGAAGCCCTTGCTCATAGCTGATCTTAGCACTCTAGAATCTGTAGCTGATCCCTCCCATCCACTAGAAATAAAAGTGATGTTGAGATCAAAATCACATGCCACCATCACATTAATGCTTAGTGTGCCCTTTCTATTCCTAAAAGGAGAATGCTTCTCAGGGGATATGGAAACGGGGATATGAGTTCCATCAATGGCACCAAGACAATTCTGAAGAATGGATAGAATCTAGGATTATCTTGGATTTTTTGATGCACTTGATTAGGATCGGGGGACTGGAGGAAACGACGAGAAAGTGTGAGAATGACCTTCTTGAAGAAGTGGTTGGTGTGACGATGGAAGGTGTCGTTGCTGTGCTCAAAGGTCACTGCAAGATCCTCATATGAGGCATTGCGACTTAACATGTATAGGAAGAAACGCAACTTCTCCTCCACCGTAATCCTTGTATCAACAACGAGTCTTTTCCTTCTAAGATAAGTCGCCAACTCTTTGAAGATGTGGGGTTCCATCCTAAATGTAACTTGACAGTTCTTGATATGTCCCTCAAGGAGTCGACGAACCTTAACCTCTCCTATTTCTTCTGATGTATGATGTTTTTTCTTTACTCCTCCTTCTCTAGCAAAACCCATCAGATATAAGGCAGGGAATAGAAACATCATCATGTCATCATCTTCTTCCTCCCTCCTCTTTCTAATACGATCTCTCAATGAGATATTCACTGTAGAACTAAAGCATATAAATTTATAGTCAGATAGAAGCTAAATAGATAAAATGGAAGGCTAAACAGGTTGTCATGGCAATTTTACTCATTGCAATAGAAAAAATTACTCATTGGAATAGACTTAAACATAGATAGAATTATGTACCTATTGGAGTTGGTACCGGATCCCAAGAAGGGGGTGGTTCACCTTTTCCAACTCTTAACGGTGCTGGTGGGATCTACAAGTAACAAGAAAAAGTCAGAACAAGTAATATCAATAAATAGGAACTAGTATTTTAAGAGTAGCCTTTCCGAGAAATGAAGAGCTAGTCATTCAATTCAATTCAAGAGTTATACAAGTACAGCTGCTACTGTCAATATGACAGTTATTCAAGAACCTAAAGCTTACTGTCAATATTACAGGAAAGATCATGCTGGGGATGAAAGTAAGTAGGCAGGAACTAATTATATTTCTCACTAGTGTATTACTATCAAAAACTTAATTTTATGTTTACTGATGTAAACCACATCTTAGGCTGTCTAACTACATATATGACCTCGTGCCATAACTGAACATCTAAAGTTCATGTCTATATGTCCAACCATGATTTCACAATCCTATACTGACTCGTTGCGACCTGATATATGCCACATGCGCCTAGTCAGAACAAAGATACCTTAACAGAAACAGGTTATATCAGAACATGAATGGTAACATTGTTCTCACTGAATCTTGCTTGCACTTAAAAAATGGACTGTCCATAGTACAAAAAAATCTCCTTGGAATAAAAAAAAGTGATGCACTAATTCTTGGAATAAAATCAAGCAGAGAACACGCCAGGCCATTGCTGCAGCTCTTGCAGGCTGTAGCAGCAGCACCAGGTAAATCAGAAATCAGGCACCAGGTAAAGCACATACGCATGCACACATTCAGATGATGAATTGCCGAACTGAAACCCACTCAGCTACTGCTACCTAAGGATCTTACAAATGACCGCCGCCACCAGACCTGGAAGGCCCTCATCAGGTTCGGGCACTCCCGGCCTTGCCCGCTGAAAGCCTCGAACCATTCCATGAACAGCACCTGCTGCTGCGCCAACGTGAGCGTCAACAGCGCTTGCCCGATTCCTTCCTCCAGGGTCGTCACATTGAGGCCCTTTGGGTACCTCCGGAGCCAACCGAAATCTACCAGCATTGGCCTGAACCAGGCCTGAAAGAAGCTGAACCGTTTATCCCCAGTACAATGGAGCTCCCCTTTGTGATGGAATCGACTAGTTCAACTACCAATTCTGCAGAGGAGGTGGGTCTTTGTGGTTGTAACCTTGCCATCGGTTTCTGACTTAGGAAAAGAAGACACAAGACAACAAATCAGGCCACTACAGTCCACTGAGACATTTCAACGAACACCAGATCTGCATCTCGGCTCTCTGGCTCCTCCGCCAACTACAGTCCACGCACGAATCCACCAACAATGGAGTTAAGTAGAGGAAAAGGAACTACCATCACGGTGTCGCCCCACCCCAATCGGTTGCAACCGCCGCGGAGGCAACCAACCAGCCCAAGGAAAGCTGGTGATTCACCTTTGAGTGCCTCTCACGCGAGATCAAGAAACGCAATCAGGCCATGGCAGCCAACTGCAGGCGCGCACGACAGCACGACGGAGCAAGAAACCTAGGGCGAGGAGGAGAGAAGAGAAGGCGATGACTCACCGGCGAGAAGGCGGCAGTCGCTGTCGCGGTGGTGGCTGTCGAAGATGTGCTACGCCGACATGCCGTCACCTCGCGCCGCCACGCCGCCACCTCGCGCGCCGCCAGCGGAGCGTTCCTCTCCTCGCGTCGCGTGTGGCCAGGAAGCGATCTAGGAGGGATGAGGTGCGGATTGATTCCAAGCCAAGAAAGGAAGGATTGAAATCATTCCGGCCCAGGTTTGGTTCTGGGCCAGGCCAACCGAACAACAATTTTTTTTGTATTGGGTCGTATTCATTCCAGGCCGTTCCAATCCGTCCGGATTGGGCTGCAATCCAGGCCATTCTGGCCAAACCGAACAGGCCCTTAATGGTACTCAGCTTAATGGAACAGAAAGATGAGTATTCATTCAGCAACATGATACTAGAATACCAAATTAAGCTACAGCCTTGAGGCGTAGCACAACACATTAGCAAAATTACCTCAACTCTTTACAGAAACCAAGGATCCAAGAACAAAACATGAATTTGATTGACGAATTAGGATAACAGGTTATGAGAATCATACCATTCAGAAAATTGTTTCCATTGGCCATGTGCTCAAAGGATGCATAGGGGGCGTTGCTGCCAGGGTAATGCTCTGCCAGGGGATCATCATCATCGCCGGCAAGGCCGTCCATCGTAGGACATGGTGGTCCTCGACCCTGCCCTTCACTTCGCATCTCACCTCCACTAGTCCGGCCAAGGTACTCACCACCGGCAAACTGGAAATCTTGGACGCCGCCGTTCCATTGGGCATTAGGGCTGCCGACGGCCATGACCTGACGCATCTTCTGTCTGCCGCGCCGATCTTGAACTTGCCGGATGGGAGCACTTGACATTGGCGGCTCCTTCTGCAGGCCTCTTGTGCCGCTGCTGCTGCTGCTGCCCGGGAAGGCCTGGCACCGCTGCTGCTACCATTGCCGCCTGAGAAGACCTCGGGGAAGCCGGGCGCCGCTGCAGTGCCTCTTCCGCCCGCCCGCCTAGCGCTCGCGCTGCACATAGAAATAGAGGCATGGTCCATCAGTATCCGTCGGAGCCCAAAAGCCTGTGATTTGGGGAAAACCTGACCCGTTGGTAGGCATACCTGGGATGTAGTTGCCGACGATCCTGATGACGGTGCGGCCCTTCCTGTCGCGGCCCTCGGGGAGGATAGGGCCGACCGTCGGCGCTACCGCTGCTTGGGGAGGAAAGGCCAGGCGCCGCCGCCGCTCAAGGAGGACAGGGCGGGCACCGCGCCGCTCGAGCAAGACAAGCCGGGCGCCGCCGCTGCTCAGGGAAGGCTGGGTGCCACCACCGCTGCCACCGCAAGGGGAAGGAATGGTGCCGCCGCCTCCGAAGACGCTCGGGAAAATGGCACGCGTGGAAAGAAAAGGCGCGAGTGGGTGCGCGCGGACGGATTGGGGAAGGAGGGTGTGCCACGTATATTTACGGGAAAAATAATAGTGGATGTGGGTGGACGCAAATTTGCGGGAGGTTTAGGGGACCTGTTGGAGCAACTTTTTTTTGCTATTTTCCCCTAATTAAGATTTTAGGGGTAGTTTAAGGGAGCTCTTGAAGTTACTCTAAACTACCTCAAGTCGACCATGCCGTATTTGAACTAGGGACTGGGCTTCCCAAACAGGCCGGCTTGACGCTCCAAGACATATGGATATAGAAAGACACGTCATAGATAGTCTTATAAGGATACCTCTACCGGGATATGCGTTATACATGTGAATATATGCGTGTTTTTAAAAATCAGTTCACAAAATAACTTAACAAGAAAAATAACGATTCAAATAACATACCTTTAACTTCCTCGGCTGTCAAACTGTACCACACCCTCATGGCGTCTCACGGGACCCTTGAGCTCGAGGGCTTGCATAAACTACTCGGCCAGCGACACCTGAAGGTGGTACAGTTCGCCCTCGCGTATGCACCCAACCTTCATTCTTCCACTCATCATCAACCTCCTATTCACCCCCACCCCGTCCTCCTCCATGCGCCTCTGATGGCAAGGCACTGAATCCGCCCCCCCCCCCCAAAAAAAAAATGGTTTCTAAATTGAAACTCTACAATTAGTCATTGCCGCCTCACTGTAACAACAAGTTACTGACATATCCTCTTCACTTTTTCACGATCTCACACATCAGACCGCTTGATCAAAGAGACCAACTATTGGTTGAAGCCTTAAGATCATCATAGACATCATTTTTCCCTTCAGCCATACTGTAAAGTGCATGTGTGGCACACGCGTGATTTTAAAAATCAGTTTACAATAACAGCCTTACAATTAGTCATTGCAGCCTTACAATAACAGCATATTGTTAACATGTTCCCTTCACTTTTACAAAGTCTCACACATCAGACCGCTTGATCAAAGAGATCAACTATTAGCTGAAGCCTCAAGGTCATCTTAGACATTCTTTTCCCCTGCAGTCATGATATAAAGTGCATAGGGGTACACACGTGTTTTTCAAAATCAGTTTACAAAATAAATTGACAAAAATAATGATCCAAATAACATACCTTTAATGCATACTCATTCTTCAGTTGTCGAACTATACCACCCTCGTGGAAACTCGAGGGACCCTCGAGCTCGAGGGCTGAACATAAACTACTCGGCTGGCAACACCTGAAGGTGGTCCAGTTTGCCCTCACGTTCGCACCCAACCTTCGGTCCTCCACTCGTCGTTAAGCTCCTATTCGCCCTCACCCCACCATCCTCCCTGCATTTCCAGCGGCTATCACCGCCAAATCCACCGCAGCCCCCCACCCCCCCACCCCACCCCCGCCCTATTGCAGCTTAAAAAATTGGTTTCAAAACTCAAACTCTACAATTAGTCATAGCAGCCTCACTGTAAAAGCACATTACTGACATATCCTCTTCGCTTTTCATGATCTCACACATCAGACTGCTTATCAAAGAGACCAAATATTAGCTGAAGCCTTGGTCATCGTAGACATCCTTTTCCCCTGCAATCCTCTGTCCAGGCCGGTTCTTTCACTAGTAGAGAGCTGACTTTCGATTTGCTCCCTTTAGCCCCGGTTTAAAGTAGGCCTGGGAGAAAAGGGGTTGTGCCACGGTAGGCTGGAATGGGGCGGACCTTTACTCCCTTGGTATTTGCAACTGGGACTAAAGGCCCCTCTTTTGTCCCGGTTGTAACGGCTAGTTTTCGGGCACCGACGGCGTCACGTTTTTGTCCCGGTTGGAACCACCAACCGGGAGTAAACTCCAACCGGGACAAAAGCGCCACACTTTTATCCCGGTTGGATTTACCAACTGGGATAAAATCTTATCCCGTAAAAGCCATAGGACAGAGACTTTTCTTCCTCCTCCAGTCCTCCAGCCCGAGCCTCCACAAAGACAAAGAAGCTCATCCTCTCCATGGCACCGAAGCAAGCCTAGGGGAGGTTCTGCTGATTTTCTTGTCCTCATTTCTGTGGGGATTTCACTCATCCAAAGTGTTCTGAAGGTTAGCTACTTCATTCTCCATTCATTTATTACTGTTATACTTTATTTTATACTTTAGAGAGGGAGAAAAATGAGTTTACTTGTTAGAAAGAGGGAGAATGGAGAGGATTTGTATTTATACATGTTTTTCAGCTACAATGTGATGGATAGTTTGAATGTGAGGGAGAATGGAGACTAAATGTGAGGTAGAATGGAGAGGGAGAAAAATGAGAGGATTTCAATTTTATGTATTAGGAAAAAATTAGAGTAAATATGTTTTTAATATTTAGAAATTAGCCATAAAATTAAGGTAAATAAATTTTAGGTGTAATTTCATAGTTTAGTATTTTTCAAATAGAGGTACGTAATTAGTCATTTTCACAATAAGTAAATTATGTGGGAAATATATAATTTTCTAATAGTTTAGTTATTTGCAAATATGAGCTAAAGAAATTGTGGTACATAGAGATGGCTTCCGCTACTGGAGGCACTAATGATGGTGGGGGCAATCATCGTTCCTCTCGCAGCAAGGGGAAAACCATAGTTGGCCCTCACGATAAGCCGAAGAAAATGAGCGCGTGGCAGAAAGCAGTGCTTCATTATTTGCAAAGATGTCATGAAGATGCTGTTACGGCGGGTCAGGAACCTCCTTTTGGTGGTCGTTATGCTCCACCGCCAGTCCTGGGTGTTTCAGGTCCACTCAGTACTACCGTTGCAGGAGGTACAAATAAATCACAGGATGATGCTGGGTTAGCGAAACTTTCGTCTTCGCCGTCCAAGGATGCTTGAAGTCCTAGATAGTACTTAGTGGATGGTATGTCATAGTGTATCATGTTGTTGTTGGTCTCAAATTTAAATTTGTGTATTTCTATGTAAACTTTCAGTAACATTTGAGTTTGTCGTAGTGTATCATGTTGTTTGGGTCTGAAGTTTTAATTTGTGTATTTCTATCTAAACTTTCAGCAATGTGATGGATAGTTTGATTGTAATCCATTTTCATCCGTAATCCATTTTCATGTCTAATACGATGCGCATGGACCGGCAATGGATGTATAATGCGGAGAGACGGACCAAGGAGTTTATTGATGGCTTGCATTATTTTCTCAAAGTGGCCAAAGTGAACAAGCTAGGAAATGGGTTCATATGTTGTCCATGCACCCAATGCAGTAACAAGAAGGACTATTCAAAGGCTTCTTGGGGGACTATTCACAGCCACTTGTTTAGATACAGTTTCATGCTTAACTATTTGGTTTGGACCAAGCACGACGAAAGAGGGGTTGTAATGGAAGAGGGCAAAGAGGAGGAGGATGATGACAACATTCCGGACTGGGCTGCAAGCCAAGCTTTTGCTGATACTATAATGGGTGAGGCCGATGAAGATGAGTTTGCAGAAGATGGCCCTACTGATGACCTTGGTCAGGTGCTAAGGGATACACTGAGAGATTGCAAAAATGACAAGGCAGCAACAAAGTTGCAGCGCATGATACATGATCACAAAAAATTGTCGTACCCAGATTGCCAGGGCCATAAAAAACTGGGTACCACACTAGAATTTATGCAATGGAAGGCTAAAAATGGTGTGTCCGATAAGGCATTTCAGGTGATGTTGAAAATTATCAAGAAGATTCTTCCTGAGAATAATGAATTGTCATCCACAACATATGAAGCTAAACGGATTGTTTGCCTTCTGGGATTGGATGTTCAAAAGATACACGCATGCCCTAATGATTGTATCCTCTATCGTGGTGCTGAATACGAGAAACTGGATGCTTGTCCTGTGTGCGAAGCGTTGCGGTATAAGATCAGGTGAGATGATCCTGGTGATGTCGAGGGACAACCTCCCAAAAAGAGAGTTCCTACGAAGATGATGTTGTATTTAAGCGCTTGTTCAAGAACAAGACGAAGGCTAAGTTGATGCGATGGCACAAAGAAGAACGTAAGCAAGATAACATGCTGAGACACCCCGCTGATGGGGCCCAGTGGAGGTCAATTGATAGAGCATTCCTGGACTTTGAAAGTGATGCATGGAACATAAGGTTTGGTTCAAGTACTGATGGATTCAATCCATTCAGTGAGTGAGTAGTGGTCATAGTACTTGGCCTGTGACCTTATGTATGTTCAACATTCCCCCTTGGTTATGCATGAAGTGGAAGTTCATTATGACGCTGGCGCTTATCCAAGGCCCAAAATAACCCGGCAACGACATTGATGTGTACCTAAGACCATTGGTTGATGAACTTTTACAACTCTAGAAGGAAGAAGGTGTACGTGTGTGGGATGAGGATAAACAAGAGATGTTTAACCTACGAGCATTATTGTTCGTAACAATCAATGATTAGCCTGCACTGAGTACCCTTTCCGGACATATAAATAAGGGATATCGGGCCTACACACACTGTTTAGATGACACAGATAGCATGTATTTGAAGCACTGTAAGAAGGTCATGTATATGGGTCATTGTCGATTTCTCCCTGCTCACCACCAGCTGAGAGACAGCAGGATGCATTTCAAAGGGGTGCCAGAAACTCATTCGCCTCCCTCGCCGTCGGTCTCCGTCCTTGTCGCAGCCTCCACCGTCCCACCGCTGCCTCCGTCCTCGTCGCCGGCCTCCATCCCCATTGCCACCTCGTCTTCATCCCGTCGCCACCTCCTCTTCGTCCCCGTCGCTGGCCGCCTCCATCCACGACCGACGTCGTCGCCGGCGCCCCCTCGTTGCTCCCAACGCCGTCGCACCTCGCGCTCCCCTCGTCTGCCTCGTCTCCAGCGTCGCATCCTTCGATCCTCTCCGTCCCCGCCGCCACCTCCTCTCTGTACGTCCGCCGCGGCACCTCAGGTACACGCTGTACGTCCGCTGCCACCGCCTCCTCCTTATCTCCGGCGCCCCCGTCCACCGGCCTCCTCCTTGTCCCGACGTGCGCGCATTGCAGCCTCGGCCGCCGCCGTGCGCCTCCGTCCTCTCGCTCGTCGTCCTCGCCGCCGTCGCACGTAAAACCCGCCTGCTGCCTCTTGCTCCCGCACATATGGCGGGGCCCTTGTTGACACAAGCCACTAGCTTGCTCACGCAAGGGTCCTTTTTTTAATTTCATAGTTAGAAAATCAATAGAAATTTTTAGAAAAATCAGTAGATTAGAAAAAAGTGAATAGGAAATTACTATTATAAGTTGAAACTAATACGTACAATTCAGTTCTTCAGATATGCTTTGTATAGATAATTTTTTATACATTTTATATAATTTATTAGTTCTTGAGATGCTTAGAAATTTTGGTAGAAATTTGTAGAAATTTGGTAGAAATATAATGCTTAGAAATTAGAAGAAATTTGGTACAAATTCTTAGAAATTAATAAAAACACTTCAAATTTGGTAGAAATTTTTAAAATTTATATGAATTAGTAGAAATTTTTAAAATTTATACGAATTAGTAGAAATTTTCTAGAAATTCCAATAAATTAGTAGAAATTTTTATAAACACTTCAAATTTGGTAGAATTTAGCAGGAATTAGTTGAAATTTGTATGGTTTCATGTTGTTCTATGAGTTCATGTATGTACCTTAACTATATATGATTTCATGTAACACATTAAAGACATTTGATGTAATTAAGTTTCATTCAAGACATTTTTGCTTATTTATTGTAAGTTTTCATGTAAGTTTAATTTCGTGTATGGTTTCATGTGGATGTTCCAATTAGTTTGTTTTTTTCATGGTTGTTATATGATTTCATGTATATACCTTAACGTAGATGTAACTATGATTTCATGTGCGTTTAAAGTAGTTGAGATGGCAGATGACGAGAACGCAAGGTTCATACTAGAGGACATTATTGCTGGTAATGATACTGGCTCCAACCTTCCCATAACGTACACTGAAGAAGAGGGTAACCAGGCGGACATGTTCCTCAACATGTCCAGCGATGTCAATGAACAGCCCGAGCCCTAGCAAGACCTTGCCATGGTGGAAGATTCCGACAAGGTATATATCATTTCCAATGTTTTACCCCATCTATAATGTCTTCTTCATTATTACTATGTACTAATTAATGAATCTTGAACTGTTAGTCCTCTGGATTGATGAACTGTAAGAAGATCCGAGGTCGTTCCATGGTGATGGATGGAAATCTGAAACTTCTCATCACGGAAATCACAGAAGAGGGCAGGTCGGTTGCTCCTGAAAAAGTGGCAACAAAGTACGTGAGTCAGATCGAGGCAATCATAAGGGAGAACATGCCTATCAGCATCAGGGACTGGAAGGGCAAAAGTACTAATCAACACGCACTACTACAAACAGAAAAGAATATGCTGTGGGAACATGTCAAGAAACATTTCACATTTCCTGAAGGATATATTGAAAAGGATGTGAAAGCATGGATGCTGAAGAAGATGGCCACACAATTACAGACATTCAAGAAGATGTTGGTTGCAAGGTACATAAAGAATGACCAAACTCCGAATTTTGATCTGTGGCTAAAGTTGAGGGACCACTGGGAGGCATTTGTCGAATATAAGAGGAGCGAAGATGGTATGAAAAAGGTCCACACCAACGCTCAAAATGCTAGTAAGAAGGAGAACAATCATCATCTAGGGCGAGGTGGTTATGGCACAGCAATTCCCAAATGGCGCAAGATGGAACAAGGCCTGATCGATCGGGGTATCGTACCAGCAACTCATGAATGGCCTGATCGATCGAAAAATTGGTTTTACGCTCATGGAGGCCTCCTGAGCTAGGAGCATGTGACACTGATCATCACTGAGGTAATACATCAGAAGGCTGAAAAGCTTATCAAGAACATTGAAGATGCTAAGGCTGGGAGGTTGAAGGTTGACCAAGAAATTGACGAGCTCACATTGGCCCTCGGGAATCCTGAGCACCCAGGACGTTGCCGAGGGTTCTGGATCGTTCCGTGGAAGTTCGATTTCCAAGGCGACAGAGACTCGTACAGAAGTCGCAAGCGAAGAATGGAACGAGTTGAGGAGAGTTGGAGGCGCACGCTAGAATCCAAAGTGCATTCTGTAGAAGTAAGAATGCAGGATGAAGTCAATCATCGAGTGGCCCTTTCCCAATCTGGAGCACAGCTTGATCCATAGGACGAGCAACGGTTTGCTGTGGATTTCATCAGCCAACGCACCTCATGTGAGCTGCATATACCGGTCGGCAGCCTGACCATTAAGGTATACTCTTATACATAAGATTTATGCAATCTTCTCAATCCATCGATCCACGCCTCGGGATTGGAGTTTAATAACATCTTTATTTCTACTATATGTACAAGTGGCGTATAAGAGTGCCTTAGTAATCCTTGCAGGGCAGACAAGTCATGGCATGCAGATTCTACCTGGCTACGCCAGCGTCGCCGTAGAGCAGCTCGCTGATAGCTAATATGAAGGCCTAGAGCTCAAGCTCCCAGGAGGCGATGGGGAAAGGACACTAGGAGATGCGTTTCAAGTAGGCATCATTATATGGCGCAAATGCTACATCATCATCCCTGGCATGGAGGCATCACCGCTCCCCGCAGAACCCGAGCCGTAACCATCTCCTCAAATGTCAAGACCGACTTCGCTACCACGGCCTGCTCCAGGACCGTCACCACCGGGACCGTCGCTTCCTGCTCGATCAAGGTCTCTATCTCCACCACATCCTAGCGACAACGATGACAATAACACCCCTCCACGATCACCAACGCCGAGACTAAGAGCAGCCCCGAGCAAGGAACCTGCAGCACCACTTAAGAAGTCACGACCACCGCCTCCCAAGCCAGCACAGAGAAAGAAGAAAACAAAGGAGCCTGAAGTGACTCATGAGGAATGTTGGGAGGCAATGACTCACGAGGAACGCTGGTCCAAAATCCAAGCAGAAGAATGCAGGGAGTTGTTCAGGTAAAGGGCTGAAGAAAACAAATCAAGGGAGATGGAGCCACATCCACTAGATCAAAATAAATTACAATTTTTTATGCAGATGCCAGAATCTGTCAAGAAGACGTTGAGAGGAAAAAAAAGAAAGGAAAGTCATCTTTAAGTGGTGTTGACCCCCGCCTCGGGCGTCTACCAGAAAAAGATGCTAAAAGGATAGCAGCAATGCCCTTGGATCAATTAGAACAAGTATTACAATTCATGGAAGTATTGAAATTCATGGAAAATTCAGGTATGGGACTTGATGCATGTCTAGGGCAAAGTGACCTGCCTGCTGCATAGCCAGTTCAACTGAGATGGACCTTTGAGCTAGACAAGTCTCTAGTAAGGCCTGAGTTGGTAGGGAAGCTATCAACAAAGATGTACGAATTCTATGAATGGTACATGAAGACGTCCGCCGACCAGACGTCGATGTTCAGCCTTAAGGTAAGACCGACAGATTTTTTCGGCGAAGGCGAGAAATGCCTCAGGCTGGAATTCAAAGATATATATGAAGTGTACCATCATGATGCCCTAGACGTCTCTCTCATTAGCGTCTGGGCTATGTAAGTATCCGTTTATCTATATGTAAATTTTGGATCATATTATTTTTTGTGCGTGCGTCACCCTTCTAACTTTGTCTTCCTTTTTATGTAGGATGCTAATTCAGAAGTGCCGATAAGAAGGATACTTTCATGTTGGTTTCATAGATCCATCCGTAGTTAACCAAAACTAGGTACGGGATTTTACATATAAAATGTTGGTAGAAGTATTCAATTTCCTGGACAAACAAGCTTACAAGAGTTACGTACTAATGTAAAAATAAAAATAATTCAAGAGATAGATATATAAAAAAACAAAGTGAATGCTGCACAGAATCTAGAATTATGGGCATCAGCATAATGCGGTTGTTTAGAAACTAAGCAGAGTATGTGGACTATGCATGCTGTCATCACTTCCCGTACGTAGCAAGGCACGAGCAAGGTCCAACACTGAGACCAGCAACGTGTGGAGAGGAGCGAGTTCGCGTAGCGTTGTAGTGTACTATTGTCTTTCGTTTCTTAATTACTCCCTCCGTTCCAAATTATAAGTCATTCTAACTTTCTTGGAGAGTCAAAACATCTCAAATTTGACCAAATTTATACAATAAAGTACTAACATTCATGATACCAAATAGATACCATTAGTTTCTTCGCTAAATATATTTTCATAGTATATCTATTCGGTGTCATAAACTTTTGTAATCTTCTCTATAATTTTGGTCAAACTTGAGATGCTTTGACTCTCCAAGAAAGTTGGAATGACTTATAATTTGGAACGGAGGGAGTATTGTAGTATAGTCCACCAGATCATCATGGGCACGGTATGCTTTTCTGATTATTCTCGGGATCACGCATGCAGGTACGTGCTTGTATGATTATGAACAGTACATGCTTGCAATGTCGTCGTACCTGCTGGTGCGCGATGGCGATGTCGGCTCCGTATAACTTGCCGACTTTGCATGTTTCTTTTGAATTTTCGCCAAATAGCCTAGGGTTGCTTAGTCCAATTAAGCTGACGGTTTTATTGATTAGTCCATTCAGATATTTGTTGTCATTGAAACACCAAAGTCGCACTAGCCCTATACATGCTAGGGCCATTGGTTCCTAAAAAAAGCCTATAATTGGGTAACCTTATTTCTATTTTTTTCTCTTATGTTAATTAGTCCCTTTGGTTTTTCAATCACTAAGAGATTTGTGTTGATTGCCTCTAAAACTAGGCATGTCAAGGTAATAAATCTTGCTTTCATATAAACCTAATTTATAATCCCTACCACAACAACATCATTTAGAAGCTCAGAAGAGGAGAGAACCGATGAAAAGGAGTTGCTGCTTTTAGCTTTGTGACACCAAGGAATAATAGAAAGTAGCCACTAAATCTGAGTATATATATACATAATATATGTGACTACAAAAGATTATCCAAAACAGGCAAAACGAAGTCTAGAAAATTGCAAGCACCAACAGATCATCAAAGCCACAAAAAGGGTTTAATTCTCTATGGTTGTCCTTGGTCAGTTCACCTGCAGTTGAAATAAAAACTTGCGTTTTATAAAGCATAGTTTATGTTTCTATGATTCCTTGCCGACTCCGATCCCTAAAAGCATTGAACATTCAACTACTGTTGTAGCATCACAACAGATTGTCACTATCTCGTACTGTTGATGTTTTATGGCAGCAGAAAAGTAGAAAGAATCGCGGGGAATCTGCATCTGCCGCGAGGAAGTCAAATGCTGACATCCATTGAACTTTCAACTACTGTTGCATTCCAGGAGGCCAGGAGGAAATCCTGGACGCTATAAATCCCGTCACCTTGTCTCTCACGCCGGCTCCATCAGCAGTTCCTCTCCTCTGCTGGCTACTGGAGCTACCCAGCCGCGCCGCTCCTCATCGGTCATGGCCGCCGCTGCCGCCGCCAAAGAATGCTCCGATGGGCTCTCCTCCACTTCCTCGTCCTCCACCATGGCAGGAATGGTGTGGCCGAACACGTGGGATCAGCAGCAGCAGCCGGACGCGGGCGCCTCGCCGTCGCCGGGAGAGACAGAGAAGCGTGAGGGCTTCATCGGCGTGCGGCCGCGGCCGTGGGGCACGTTCGCCGCCGAGATCCGCGACTCCACGCGGCGTGGCGCCCGCGTGTGGCTGGGCACCTTCGACACCCCGGAGGCCGCCGCGCTCGCCTACGACCAGGCCGCCTTCTCCGCGCGTGGCGCCGCCGCAGTCCTCAACTTCACCGTCGACCGCGTGAGGGAGTCGCTGGCGCCGCTCGCGCTCGCCGCCGGCGCGGGGGGTGGCTCCCCTGTCCTCGCGCTCAAGCGGCGGCACTCCAAGCGGCGCACGCGCAGGCGGCGTAAAAGGCTCTGCTCTAAGTGCGTGGCCGACGGCAAGGATCTCCAACCGCCGTGCCAGTGCTCCGACGTGTCGGCCACGGCCATGGCGGTGCCGCAGCAGCAGGTGACGGCGGCGCGCTGCCAGGTACGCTTCGGCGTCCTGGAGCTCGAGGACCTCGGCGCTGATTACTTGGACGAGCTCCTCCGGATATCATGCGAGTTGGCAGCCTGAAGTCATGCCTGTATCGACATCGTCGACGTTGGTTCACCACGAAGATCAATATGAATTCTGATTCTTCTTTTCCATGGAACATGAAAATACTGCACATCTCTGCAGAGCGGTATGCGTGGAGTCTACAAAATAAAATGGCACGGACCAACCATGCTGTAAACTAGATCGCCATCTATGCACCTGATAAGGAAAAAAAAAACCTTTGCCACATGTGGTAATTGCTGTGATGCAACATTAACCAAGTCACCTATTAAGCTAGCTTTTGAAAAAAAAAGTACATAATTAATCGTCATGTTTTCTGACTCGGCCCGGGCCTCCCACCCAGCTCTTGGATTGCACTTGGACGAGCTGGGCCTCCTTTCCCTCTTGCTGCTTCTCGTGGATCCCCATGGATTTCTCACGCCTGGATTTCTCTCCGGGCCTCTCCTTCTCAGTTTGGTTCTTCGGTACGATCCCTGTTTGGTTCTTCGGTGGTTTCGCAGTCCCCGGATGACGGTGACAGCTTCTGGCTCCTCACTTGGTTCAGTACATCCAAATTCCGTCTCAATGCGGATTCTGTGGGCATTCTTTTGCAATCTGTCTTGGGTGGTTCCCCTGCTCTTTTGGTAACCTTACAAAGGCAATTAGGTGCCACACCTGCCACTTAAATGGGGACACGTGTCGGCCTCCTGCCGCGCCGGTTTTGGTAACCTTACAAAGGCTAATTTCTCTCCATCCCCTCTGTCGAGCGACAATTTTGTTCTGCGGAAATTTCGGAGCTCTATCACAAGCCCTTGGTTCAGAGTCGACCGGTCACTGAATTGTGGACCTAACTTCGCTGGAGCCCCTTTGTTCAAGACTTTGGATGACTATCAACGGGTCTGCCTAGCCAAGACGGCTGCTGCCTCCACCGATCCTGCGACCTGGCCTTCCGATCCTGCTACCTGGTTTCGTACCAAGCAGTCTCTGCCTGTGGACCCAAGCTCAAGTGGGCCGCCTGTGTTTACCACTTTTGGTGACTTCCACCGGGATGTTCTAAGTAAAGAAATCGCACCTGACGCTTCATCTTCTCCACCGATCAACAGTACTTTCCTTGCTACAGGCAAAACCCCAACTCTGCTCGCGCTTGGCTCCTCGCCGTCGACGCCTCGGCCATCGCCGTCGACCTCAATGGCCTTCTAGTGTGCAGACCCACCTCCGTTCACCCCAAGGGGAATGCATTGGCTTCCTGTGGAGAATCGCGTCTCCTCCGCCCGGGCAGTCGTCGTCAAGCGAAGATGTCGCCATCGTCACCTTCGATCCTCTGCCGGGTAATCTTATCACCTTCAACCTAACCAGAGATATCATCAGAGAATACCTAGTGGATATTGCGACTGATTGACATTCAGCCGTGTCACTTGGGTCAGGCTTATTACGTGCGTTTTGCTCATGTTTATGACTGCGACAATATTATTCACTCTAGTCCCCATGTGTATGATGACATCACCCTCTCGTTCGTTAAGCAATAATCGTGGCCGAAATTGGAAAAACCTTCAGTTTAACAGAGAATGTACCTTGATGTTGATGGGTTTCCCATTGGATTTCTGGGAACATGAATATGCTGAGAATGCTATTTGCTCTTTTGGAAGGGTCCTGAACTGGGAACATGATGACAGGAAGTTAGCTAGGATCATTGTTCGGGCTAGAGTTATTGATCTGGTAAAAGTCCCACAATGGATTGTTTTGTCTGAAGGTGAAGGTTTTGAGGGAGAATCTTGGACCATTCAGTGTGACATTCTGCAGCAGAACCCTCTTGGTGGGCTCCCAGCTGAGGAGGACGAGCCACCCTCACCTGGGAATTTTTTTTTATTTTTTCGATTTTGCATAAATATATAGTCGAATAAAAAATTTGTAAAAATAGGCTTATACCGCCCGTTTCAACCGGCGGTACGGCTTTACCGCCGGTTGAAACGGCGGTAAGGCGAAACGCCTCAACGGTCACCCACCGGATAAGCCCCGAGGAAGCGCCGCCGTTTGAACTAGCGGTAAGGCCCTTACCGCCAGTTGAAATGGCGGTAAGGCCCTTATCGCCGGTTCAAACGGCGGGGCTCGCCCACTATATAAGCCGCGCCCGCGCCCCTCCCCCTCCCCACACTAGACCGCGCTAGACGGAGAGAGCGCTAGAGAAAGAGAGGAAAGGAAAGAAGGGAAGGAAAAAAAGGAGAGGACAGGAGGAGGAGGGAAGAAAGGAGAGGAGGAGGGAAGAAGGGGGAAGGAAATTCTTCCATCGTTCCCAGGTAAAAAAATTTAATCTCGTAATTTAGATAGTATAGTGTAGTGACTAGATCTAGATTTAGAAATATTAGTGGATTTGAGATTTAGAAATAGCTAGTGAATCTGAGACTAAGAAACATTTAGATGAATTTAGATATAGGAAAATGTAGGTTAGTTAGTACAATAGATTTAGCTTAGACAGTAAAATAGATTTAGCTTCGGTGGTATAGTAGATTTAGCTTAGGTGGTATAGTAGATTAGCTTAGGTAGTACAATAGCTTTATTTTAGATCACAGTAAATTTAAGAAATTTTAGTGGATCTGAGATTTATTTGTCGTGTATATTAGTTCTGGTACATGCCTATGATAAATTTAGTTAGTAAGCTTGGTTTAGTGTTACATAGTTGTTTGTTTATTGAATTGAAGTCATCATTGTAGTTAACTGATATATATTGCTGAGATTAATTTGGACTGCCCGTTTCATGTATGTTGGTAGGCATGTCGGATAGTTTAAATTTTCAAGTGTTCTATGGGTTGGGGGAGGTTAGATATGGTACAGAAGGGGTATATTTGAGTGAATTTTCCTGTTTCACCAACTGTGTTCCAAGAGTAAGAGAGAGAACTTGGGGGGGGGGCATTTGCAGGTGACTTTGTAGGGATCTTGATGTTGATACACATCAAGTGGATGTGTCTGTGAGGGTTGTAGTCAGAAGACGGCCTAACATAAATTTTTGGGAGTTGTTTCCGCTTGAAGGAACTTCGAGCTACCGGACTTACATAAATGGTTGCACGAGAAAAGGTTTACCAATCATACGGTATGTTCAACTGTTCATGAAGGGTGGATCTAGCAGTCATATTGAAGAAGAAGTAGGAGGTGATAAAGTTGAAGCAGAAGAAGATGTGCAGAGTACTAAGGGTGGAAACAAAGAACTTGATTACGATGAAGAAGAAGGGGGAGATGCAGAGAATGATGTTGCATCCTGCGCACCAAATGGGGAGGCTGATGAGGGGGAAGAAATTCCTGAGTTAGTAGAGCAGCTGGAGATGGAAGGAGAGGAGGCCAATGGTGCTGTGGATAATGACTCGTCCGATGAGGAAGATGCTTATCCTGTACCACGAAATTGGTCAAATTATGACCATTCCGCCCTACAGGTTAATATTGGGGAAAATATTCCTTTGGATTACAGTGAGAATTAGGTATGCGTGGGGGCTTTGTACCAAAGTGGGGATGAAGTGAAGGTGGCTATTAAGAGATGGTCCACTTTGTCTTTGCAGCGTCAGTTCAGGATGGAAAAGAGTAGCCCGAAGGTGTATGATGTCTGCTGTGTGCGAAATGATTGCCCATTCAGGGTGCATGCATACAAGGAGAAATGGAAGGATTACTGGGAGGTGACTAGAGTGGTTGAGCACGAATGCTTGCTGGCTGAATTGGAAGGAACACAGCGCAACCTCACTGCTGATTTTTTTGCTCAATACATGTATCCTTAGATAGTGCAGAATCCTGACTTCGAGCCCAAGTCCATTGTTTGTGCCATAGAAGAGAAGTTCAAGTACAAGATCAGCTACAACAAAGCTTACCGGGCGAAGCAGAAGGCGCTGGAGATGAAGTGGGGTACGTTCGAAGCATCCTATGACAACCTCCCTATCCTGTTGCACACAATTTGCCAAAGAAATTCTAGAAACTTCTATGACTTGAAAACCTATCCATGTGTTCAGTTTCCAGGGAAACAGGTCCTGCAGCGGTCATTCCTCACGTTGGGTCCTTGCATTCAGGCTTTCCGGCTATGTCAACCAGTCCTTTGCATTGATGGCACATTTTTGACTGGAAGGTACAAGGGAACAATATTGACAGTTGTTGGGTCCGATGGCAACAATCATGTGTTGCCGCTTGGGATTGCATTTGTGGAGAAGGAGTCTGGAGATAGCTAGTATTGGTTCCTCGAGAGGGTGAAGAACATGATTGTGATGGATGTCAAGGGGGTTTGTCTCATTCATGATCATCACAAAGGCATTATGCAAGCAATCGAAGACCTACAGAATGGAAGTCAGGAGCGTTTCAGGGCGCCGATATGGCCGGACTTGAAGAGTAGGTGGTGCATGAGGCACATAGGTGCAAATTTTCATAGGCAATTCAAGAACAAGACCCTTATGAAATTGTTCAAGCGCCTTTGCAGCGAATCAGGAGAAGAAGTTCAACCTGCTGTGGAAGAAACTTGAGGACCTCATAAAGAAGCAATGCGAGGAACTAGCGAAGAGGTCGGTCAATAGTGAGGCCGACCACCCTGTGTCTCTAGAGGACATCAGGCTCGACAGTCCAAATGTCAGGCACAAACGGGAAAGATCCATCAAGAGCTTCTCACAGTGGATTGAGAATGAACCGAAGGAAAAGTGGTCATTACTCTTTGATGACGGAGGTGCACGGTGGGGTATAATGATGACAAACCTAGCTGAGGTGTACAACTGGGTCCTGCGTGGTGTTTGGGGCTTGCCCCTTGTTGGTATTGTGGAATTTTACCTATACCGAACCATGAAGTATTTCAAGAAAAGGTATCAGTTGGCTAATAACTCAATGCACGACAACCACAGAATCTATGGGTACAAGATGACAGAGTACATGGAGGGTGCGATTAAGAAAGTTCATTTGCATCGTGCGAAAGAAGTGGGAGCCGTGGAACGCTGGTTCGAAGTTGTTTGCAGGGACAAAGTTTGAATGGGCGGGAGGCATGAGAAACACACACATGAGTGCATCATCAGCAATGAAGGTTGTGTTTGCTATTGCCACAAGCCAAGGTTGCTTCACAGGCCTTGCACCCATGTCATTGCTGCATGCATCGAGGCGGGGGGGGGGGGGCTTCAACCCCGTCGTTTCGTGCCGCACTATTTCCTAAAAGAAACCATATGGCAAACTTGGAGGAATGAGATTTATGGATATCGTTTACTAGGAGACTTTGTCAACAATCCTGGGAATGCCACCCGCTACATTCCTAACCCTGATCTAGAAATGTTCCAAGGGGTCGGGCGACGCGGGAACAGACGTATCCGTAACGACATGTATCAATCTGAAGCAGGTCCTAATGTCCGACTCTGCTCCAAGTGCCACGAAGCCGGTCACACCTACAAGAACTACCCGACAATGACGTATGGAAGTGCAAGCACTCAAGCTGCATCTAATAACTTGTAATGCAATGTAATGTTTATCTTAAGTTGTGTTATTGTAACTTAAGTTGTGGCCCTAATGTAATGTAATGTAATGTTTATGTGTTGTTGTGGTCGAAACGTAATGTAATGTAATATTTATCTTTGACGCTTTTATTTGTAATAACTCATATGGTGTGTATTTTATTACTCTTACATCTTCAAGTCTTTATTTTTTTCATTACTTGTGTTACAGGTATGACGCACCCAGTTCCACAGGGGTACCAGACCCCTGAGTTGCTTGACCCTGCCTTGGACGGCCAGCACAGGTCGTACATGTTAGCCGTACGAGGTTCGACTCTCGACACGTTTTGGGCACGTAACCCACTCTCGACCATGCCGATCGACGCACGTTGGATCCCCAGGTATATTGTACTTAGTAGAACTTGTGTGTTAACTTCAATGATTAATTTGTTTAAACTAATTAATTTTTTGCATGATACAGGTTACGTGCGGCAGGTCTTCTTCCTGTAGCTAGGTTAGTGGACGGTGACATGGTCGATAGTGCTGCGCGACGCGGTTAGAGGTCAACACAGTTCCAGTTCAACATGTCATTGTTAGCAGCTCTGCTAGACCAGTGGCGGCCAGAGACGCACATCTTCCACCTCCCGGTTGGTGAGATGACCCCCACACTGGAGGACGTCTCCATGCTACTTGGCCTTCCACTTGCAGGGCCCGCCGTAGCCGCTATGGACGTCCCGCCTACCTGGCGTGACGAGCTGCTGGGTCGGTTTGCAGACGTTCACCGCGTAGAAGGTGCCCCGCCGTACCGCACTTTTAGCTCCACACACGGGCCCACGAAGGCATGGCTCCAGCAGTTTAGTGTGAGTATTTAATTACCTGCATGTCCAATTAATTTTTTGTAACTTGTTCATAATTTTGACCCAAGTTTGGAAATTTTTGCAGGCCGAGTACTTGAGAGCCGACGCCACAGTAGCGCGACACTTGGAGGCGTACCTATTGTGGCTTTTCGGCTGGATCTTGTTGTGCTCGTTGCAGGGGAACTCGGTGCCTAAGCACCTTCTTCCTTACGCGAGGGCCATTGCGGAGGCCCCGCTCGACGAGGTTCCACCGTACAGCTGGGGTTCAGCTGTATTGGCGGCCACCTATAGGGGTCTTTGCATGGGCTGCTGCAAGGTAATTTGAGCGGAGCCCATCTTCCTTGGCTGCCCGTTGTTGCTTCAGCTGTGGTCGTACGAGCGGTACCCGATAGCGCGACCTCATATTGACATGTCCCCTACCCCGAGGGTTTGAACGAGAACGACGTCAACAGGCCCACGATGGGGTCGTTGTGGTGCCTGAGGAAGGTATGGTTCTTCAACTACAATTATTCAAATCGTATTACAATTATTTAAAGTCATAAATGCCAAATTGTGATTTTATTTGTTGCAGGGAATATGGGTGGGGGTGCAGACGAAGAACTCATACCCGAACTTCGTCGGTCTATTCGATGCTCTTGTCGACACCGACGTGCGGTGGAGACCCTACACCTTCGAGGAGGTGCACTCTCATGCCCCGCATGGCCTCTCTTCGTTGTGCTATCGGGACATGGAGTACTGGAGGATGACGAGGCCACTAGTCTATGACATCCACGTCGAGGACTACGTAGTTCACCGTGTGATGAGGTAGTTCAGCCTGTACCAGCACTCCCCAGTTCCGGTTACGTCTGTTGTCCCGACCGTCATTCACAGGTACACCCCAGCCTTTTGATGCACCTTGCAATATGAATTTTTCATTTATGTAACTTGTGCAACGATGGTTCCAGTAGGGCTAGTCATCAGGGTGGTGGTGGTGGGCCTGGAGTCCAATGGGCTCCGAGGATGGCTTAGTGGGTCGACATGTGGACGACCGTACTAGACAAGGTGGTGCAAGAGGCCCGTGCACATGACGACGACGCTTTTGCAGCGTACCTTTGGTGGTTCTTACCGAGGACTAGGATGTGGATCACGTATGTTCCGAGGGAACCACCGACGGAGACTGCGCCAGTCATGCAGACATATCCGCGCTCGAGAGACATCAACTTCGACTACGCGGTAAGCTACTGTATTATTTTTGTAACTCAACTTGCATCATTTGGTGTGACTAACTTGAACCATTTTCTCTCCCCAAAAGTACAATGTTATTGTTGAGGTAGCCACAGAGCTGACGTACGGCATCGACCACTATGATGACATGACTGCTCATCAGCACCGGACGCTGTACAGGAGCGCCCGGGATGCCTGCAGTAGGTTCATGAGGGCCGTAAGCTGCCATGGCGGTCACGGGGACGTCGTACTTCCACCATGGGCTGCCTACCCCCGTTCGTCCTCTCCAGCTCCTACTCAGCAGGCTAGTATGTCCTCTCAACCGCCGGTTCATCCGCCACCAGCCGCGACGTCCTACGCCACACCAGCACCACCACCGTCTTGGTGTGCCACACCCGGTCCATCCACCGTTCTGCAGCACGTCTTGCCGACAGCCACGCAGATGCATGCCAGTTATACTACAACGTGCTCCTCGTGGCCCTCTTCAGCTGCACCAGGCACAGAGATACGACTAGCAGGTGTGTGAGGAATACATTTTTTCTATTCCTTTTTAATTACGCAACAGAGCTAACAAAACCATTTCCTTTGTTGCATAACATGGTTCGCAGATCGCGGATGGGTTTCAGGGGACTCCATCAACGAGGGATAGAGGTCCAGTGCCCACGCTTGGATCGACGACCTTTTCAGAGCCGAGCCTGACGTGATCGGTCCCTCCCAGTTGCCTGACGCCCCGCAGGGTCCTCCACTGGGCGCAACACAGTACCTCCCGACACCACCTGCGGGGACACCACCTGCGGTGGCACAACCAGCGGTGGCATCGGGACGACGTCCGACTCGTGACGTTGCCCCACCGGAGCCGTTGACGTACGACCAGTAGCAGACCAGAGCAGCGCAGTGGGCAGCGAGGTGTGGTCGTGGTGCCGATGAGCCTCGTTTCAAGCAAGGACGCATTTAGTGCGTAGGATAACTTGTATCTTTAATCATGTGTACGATTGTGTAACGTATGATGTGTGCTCATTTGCGGACTCCTCTACCTAAATCAGAAGTTTAATGCTTTTTAATGATTCCGTGCGTTCACTATACATGTCTAAACAATTTCAAAATAATTATGAAAACTACATAATTGAAATAATCGATCAAAAGCAAGGACAAATATGCGGCAAATAACAGAGTACATGACCTAAGGACAACACAATGAAAAGTCCAACAGTACACAACATTATCCATGAATAAACCATGAAACTAGCCAATAATAGAGACTACTGAGTACAACGAGGCCACTTTCCCTTCCTTAGGGCATCAGGATTCTCCTCGATCGCTGCTTTCGCTCGGCGTGCACGCTCAAGCTTCCTCTCCCTCTCCGCAGCAACACGTCTCCTTTCCTCCTCTTCCTTGTGCTCCTTCTGTGCAGCCTCCTCTCTGAGTCTCTTCTCCATCCTCTCCTTGTTCTCTACCGCCCACCGCAACATGTACGGCATCTCCTCCTTGTCTTCAGGCTTGATCTCAGTGTCAATCCACTGCTCAAAATCACAGAGCGGTGGAAGGGTCTGCAACAAATGCAATTGTTACAAAACAAAAAAAATCATGCAAGATGTCATATGACATGAAATAATTATTACAGAACATCAATTCCTCACCATCTTGTTAATGCGGCGCTGACAAAGCTTAGGCTCAAACTGAAAGTTTGAATACATCCAGTACCTCTGTCTGTATGTGTCCTTTGCATTGGACTTGGCTACCTTGCAAGGATCGCCGCAAAAGCACATGGGCACTGGAACACCACTAGGCAGAGGCAAAATGTCGAAGGCATTTCCGGTCAACGGAACACCACTCCACCTTTACCATTTTCGTTGTAAGAATCGAAAGCAACTAACATGAAACCATACGACTAGCGGTTAACATAATAACGTGCACTAAAATTACCTTGGTTTCCTAACTTTTCCACGCCTTGGCATCCTACGGTTGTATAATATAAATATTAAAATTGCATCAAACTATACTGCGCTAGATTTACTATGAACTAAATACTAAATCTACTGTACTAACTAATCTAGATTTTTGTACATCTAAAACCACCAAATATTTCTAAATCTACTATACTACGAGATTGAAAAACATACCTGATGACGATAGCTTCTTCCCCTTCTTTCCTCTCTTTTTTCTTTTTTTCCTCCTTCTTTCCCTTCTTTCCTCTCTTTCTTTCCTTCCTTCTTTCCCTCTCTGGTTCCCCTTCCCCTCTCTGTTTGGGCTGTTGCGGTGCCGGTTATATAGAGCGAACCCCTGCCGGTTCATCCGGCGGTAAGGGTCCTTACCACCATTGAAACCGGTGGGGGTTTCTCGATCCGCGCGCGCACGAATTCAGCGGCAGCGGGGTGGTGAGGGCCTTACCGCCGGTTGAAACGGTGGTAGGGCTCTCCCGCCTGCTAAAACGGCGGCAGGGACCAGCGTATGGGGTGTGAGGCCCCTACCTCCAGTTGAAATGGCGGTAAGGCCCATACTGCCGTTTCAGCCGGCGGTATAAGCCCATTTTTGCAAATTTTTGATTTGACTATATATTTCTACAAAATCAAAAAAATAAAAAAAATTCCTCACCTGGACAGGACCCTCATGCTCCTTTCGATTTCTTTGGACAGGGGCAGCAGGGGCCGCCCCAGCTGCTTTCCAGCCAGTTGAGGATCAGCCTAATCCAGCAGCTATTGCTTATGAAGGTTGGGCCCCATGGCCAGATCAAGTGCAGCAGGAACAACAGGCCCATCAGGGTAATGCTGGTATTAATCTTAAATGATCCTCCTGCAGAAGATGTCAACATGATGTTGTGTGATATCCAAAGTATCATTATCATCTACAAACATCTTTGTAATCATTTATTTTGCCAGCTGTTATCAGATCATTTAAAACTTCATTTTCATAGGAAAAAAGAAAGCTTGCATTGCTATACCATCCTGTAGTAGCTGCACTAGTTTAATTAGAGAAGGACTATCTTCCAAAGGTCACATTTGTTGTAGTGCAAAACAAGATAAACGCAATGTACTCTGGCCTAAACATGTTTTAAAAACTAGTCCACATGTGATAAAAAGCTGAGTGACTTTCTCCAAGTGTTCCCCCTCCATGTACAATCCACCTCCCTTCTATTTGATCTGCACCTCCCTTAACTATTCTGCACTAGTAGCGGTTTGTGGCCGCAACCGACGCTAGTGGGTATCCCTTTTATTACTGGTTTATGCCACCAACCGATACAAGAGCATGGTGGCGCATTAGTACTGGTTGTTCCCTCTAATGCTCACCCTTTAGTACCGGTTGTTTTCAAAAACCGGTACTAAAGGGATCATGGGGGCACTATAGGCAGCATCCTTTGGAACCCGTACTAATATTAACGTTAGTATCAGTTCCAAATGCAATCAGTACTAAGGTTAGGGATGAAAATTCGTTTGTCTAGTAGTGCTCTTAGGCTCATACTACTCATATGTACATCATGTTATGGATCGTAGACGAGTACTTGATTCCTGGTCTGAAGTCAGTCTTGCTGGGTCCCGTCAGAACAGCAGGTCCACCACGCAAACACAAGTCAGAGCAAGAATCACGAAAGCTAAAGCAAAACTAATCCGCTTACCTTATCACTCACAAAAGATAGCACACGGTAGCACTCACAGAATACTTTCCCTTTTTTTATACTGACTCGGTGAAGTCTGCAGAGATTCCTGGTCGAGTAGTTACTTTCCAAAAGCAGCGAAACTTTACTTACAGTAGAGAACTGACTTTCGATGTACCCCCTTTTAATCCCGATTTAAAGTAGGCTCGGTATAAAATGTGGTGCGCGGAGCTTTTTCCGGTTGGTATTTACAACTGGAACTAAAAGTCACCTTTTGTCCCGGTTCAAAAATCAGCCACCCGTGGGGGACCCTTTAATCCCGGGTGAAAAAATCAGCTACCCGTGGGGGATCCTTTTATCTCGGGTGGTAAGAATAACCTGGACTAAAGGTCACCCTTTTAATCCCGGTTGGTGTTACCACTCGGGACTAAAGCTCACGACACCAACCGGGATAAAATGGGGTCTTTTATCCCAGTTGGAAACTCCAACCGAGATAAAAAGGTCCCTCACGGGTGGCTGAAAAAGAACAAAAGCCCTCGGACCCTTTTATCCCGGTTTGTAATACCAACCGGGATAAAAGGGGGTCTTTTATCTCGGATAGTGTTTCCAACCGGGATAAAAGGGTCCCCCACGTGTGCCTGGGGCAGAACTAAATTCTTCGGACCCTTTTATCCCGGATGGAAACACTATCCGAGATAAAAGACCCCCTTTTATCCCGGTTGGTATTACAAACCGGGATAAAAGGGTCCGAGGGCTTTTGTTTAAAAAGGATTGGGATCCCCGGACCTCTTTTATCTCGGTTGGAGTTTCCAACTGGGATAAAAGACCCCATTTTATCCCGGTTGGTGTTGTGAGCCTATGTACCAAGAGCGGCTACAGCACAACGTGTATAATAACGCGTGCCATTTAGGACAGGTTATCCCTCACTTCACAGATATAGAAGGAAATTCACGAGCAGTTAATTTTTTTGCACGGGATTCAAGGGTCATCCACGGGTGACAGATATTATCATCAGGACAAGATTGACGCTTTAGG
>NC_028457.1:31564354-31594480 GCF_000263155.2 Setaria italica | reverse complement strand
TTTGTACTACAAACCGGACCACTTGACCAACCTTGATACAGGACCCCGTTTCCAACCGGGATAAAAGGGTCCCCACGAGTTAGTATAAAAGGATTGGATCCCCTATATAGTCATATGTGGTGTGTAGGTGGGATGGCAAGGAAGCTACATGCGAGGCTTGAGGTCGTGGGTTCGAATCCCATGAACCGCGCACGCGCATATTTCGTGTGAAAATCGTGTGACTTGTGACTTGCGCGTATGGGGGGGCCTCCCTGGGATCCCCCAGGAATTTATTTTTTTGCAAAACCATTTATCCCGGTTGGTAAAGGGGTCCTGTATCCCGGTTGGTAAAGCGGTCCTGTATCGCGCCTAGCGTGGCAGCCCATTTAATCCCGATTGAGGGACCCGGGATAAAAGACACCCCCTTTTGTTCCGATTGCTTTATCCCGGATAGTTTTTCGATAGATTTGCACCTTTTCAACTGGGACTAATACTCAGTTTTCTACTAGTGTTAAGTTCCACTCCATTTTAGAGCCAAGAAGCTTGGTGAACATGCTAGAGGCAATCGAATCAGCTAGCTGCGCTGCAAGACTTTTGAAGGGGAGTGCTACCTTGCTCATTACATTTTATCCTTTTTCCTATATAATATCAAAGGGATTCGATCGCTACATGACGTGTATACGATAGCAACCAAGTGACTATACGCTGCAGACATTATTGTAATACTCATCGTCACACGCACAGCACTCAAAATGTAATACCGAGCTGATGTGCCAGCTCTGAGCCATTGTGGCACATGTGGTCAGCTCAGATGGAATTAGGGCCCGGAATTGGGGCCCGTTTGGTATGGCTCCGAGCTCCAGCTTCTCCATTGGAAGCTGACAACATTGGAACTCCAACTGCTTCTGTCAGTGACTTGTGACTGTACAAGCTTCTCCATTGGAAGCTGACAACATTGGAACTCCAACTGCTTCTGTCAGTGACTTGTGACTGTACAAATGAACTCTGTTCGGTTCTTCAAATTCTGCAATAGATGTTGTCTTATGCTGAACTTTCCTTCGGTCATCTTCTTTGTAATTTTTTTTATGTTAGGCAGACAACTCTCTCTCCCTCCTTGAATGCTTAATGCACCAAATAAACCTAGATACTGAAGATCACATTTTACACGAAAAACAGGGCAAGCATTCCTGCAAGTAAGAAAAAGTTAATAATATATTATATTTACAAATAATAGCATCTCCAAGTAAATAATGCCCATGATAACAGGCATGTTCATTGATTTGGGAGATAAGGTAATATTTACCTTCCACTAATCGAATCCAAATTTATCATTAATGCACAGTTGCATACCCCAAATATCCAAATAGATTTTGAGCATGTTTCTAAAAAAAGTGCAAAGTACTGTTCATCTTTATAAAGATCCATGAGGGGGTGTTTGGATCTCCGGGCTAAATTTTAGCCCCTGTCGCATTGAATGTTTGGACACTAATTAGAAGTATTAAACATAGGCTAATTAGAAAACCAATTTCACAACCCCTAGGTTAAATTGCGAGACGAATCTATTAAGCCTAATTAGTCCATGATTTGATAATATGGTACTACAGTAAACATTCGCTAATGATGGATTAATTGGGCTTAATAGATTCGTCTCGCGATTTAGCCTAGGGGTTTTGCAATTAGTTTTGTAATTAGCTCATATTTAGTCCTCCTAATTAGCATCCGAATATCCGATGTGACACGGACTAAACTTTAGCTTCAGCACTTGTAGAATGACTATTACATACGTGGACTTCAGCAGTTGTCAGATGCGCTTGCGATGAGATGTTGTTGGAAAAAGGTTCAACTTCCCAACTTTTTTTTATATTTTTATGACAATAACTGACAAAAACATCAGTTTCAACATCAGATTTAGCAGCTGCATAACTGCTAGTGCTTCTTTGTGATGGCTCAGTTTCCAGTTTGAACGTGGATGAATCATCATAACATTTGCCTATTCTGCCGGTACATATCTTCATTTACAGGCTTGGCATACCTCGTTCTGTTCCAATCTCAGTGTTATTGTGGAACTTATCGAAACTGCAGTGTTATTCACTACATGTCCTGCATAGGACCATTAAGGCTATTAGCATAGACAACATTGGAACTCCATCTGCTTCTGTCAGTGGCTTATTATTCATACATCATAGAATTTTCATGTAAACAGTGCCCATGATAACAGACATGTTCAGTGATTTGGGAGATAAGATAATATATACTGCCAGTAACTCGAATCCAAATTTATCAATGATGCCTTCAAGCTTCACAGAATCCACTAGCATCTCCTGATATATTAATAGTCACTACATTTATTTGATAGAAAAAGAGGGGAAATGGCTGCAGCAGCCAAGAACAGGGGATGTAATTCTTGCAGGCAAAGCATCGAGCACTTGGCGTGCAGATGCCGGAGCCACCAACCCTTTGCCGCAATGCAGCCGCGTTGGCTTCACGCGCAGCCTGGCAGGATGAAGAACCATGTCGTCTGGTCCGCTCCGAGCACAGTGGCCGAGCGCGTCTTCGTCTTCACCTCCGACCAAGCGGAGCCGCGGGCTGAATGTGCAGCTAGCACGCTGGCCCGCATCGTCACTGAGCAAACCGCCCGCGGAGGAATCTTTGCCGCTGCAGGTAGGGGGCGTGCATCGTCACTGGGAACGCCGCTGGCGCGAGGAACTTTGCCGCAATGCGCATGAAGGACCGCGTTCAAGAGTTGTCCTAAATGCCAGCACGCTGCAATGCGGTTAATTACATGACTGAATGAAAGTTGAAAGACAACGATTCCAGCAGATTCGGAAGGCATGTTACCTTCCATTCAGTCAAGCAAAACTTTTATCGCGGCATGCTAGGGCTTGAGCTGGGGATGGTTTAGCCGGTTCGGAAGGCGGGGAGGACGCCGGAGTTGGGCGGCAGAGGATGGGCGCGAGGAGAGGGAGCGGAGATGGAAAGGCTATGTAGAAAAGGAGCATATTTGTAGCATGCACCTAAAAATGCAAACTTTTCGTTGGAATATTGCACCGCTTTCGTAATTACTAGGCATTTTCTTTATGAGGTTGAGCCATCGACAGAGAAGGTAGTAAGTGGAAGGTTAGGTAAGTACGCATTGATGAATGTCTGGCTTGATATGATCGGCTCTGCTGGTTCCACCAAGATGCCAATATACAGCAACGATATAAGTCCAAAGGAAAGAACAACCAATAAGTACGCTTCTTACCAGCCGGCAACTAATCAATCACTGGTAGAGAATTAGCCTTTAGTCCCGGTTAGTAGGATGCAAATCTCCCGAAAATCCATCCGGGATAAACCAACCGAGACAAAAGGGGGGGTCTTTTATCCCGGGTCACTCAACCGGGACTAAAGACCCCCTTTTATACCGGTTGGTAATACCAACCGGGATAAAACAGGTCACCATGCCAGGCACTGCAAAAAAAAAAAGAAATCCCGGGAGGACCCCCCCACACGTCGCAAGTCACAAGTCACACGATTTTTCACATGAAATATGCGTGTGCGCGCTGCGTGGGTCCCCCACGAGTTAATACAAAAGGATTGCATTCAACTTCAAATGAATTTTGGAGGAACATGATCCACTGGAACACAGGAAATATATATGAACATACCCAGATAGACCGATTTTAAAGGAACTTATACATCCGCTCTAATACAAAAGATTGAAGTCCAGCAAAAACAACGGCAATAGGGCTAAAAGATCAAAAATCTAAATTTGGACTGGAGGCTTGTAAAGCCAGCAACAATCTTACACCCCAACACAGATGCAAGTGAGCAGAAACTAGTGAAGATCATTACATAATGTTGATCAAAATCTTAAGAAGTCAGTCCAAACGCACCCACCCCCGCTCTGGAGACACATAGAATTCAACTTCAATATTTTGCTGGAACATTCTGCGGATCTTCTCACGTACCTCCTTGGTTGGTGGAGGAGCAGAGTTCATCCTATGTTTCAGGACAATCTTTTTGAGGATTTCTGCATTGCATCTTGATAGTTGCTCCACGAATTCCAGTACTTCATGATAACTTGTATTGGAAGTGATTTCTACCTCTTCAAGTGAATTCAGAGCAATATCATCAATCATATGACTCTCTTCCAAGAGACAAAGGCAAGATGGCGGGCAAGGACACCTCTGGAAATAACAAATGGCGATATTATTGTACCAGTGGAGAATATATTGAGCAAAAAACAACTAAGTTTGCTTCTTTCTACTGTGATGTTCTGTGGGCTCTAAATCATGCATACATCCATGCAGGGACCTTATAATCCTGCCCACCGTGTTTTTTTTTCAAATGAACCCAAACCAGTAGCCAAAGAAGAAAAGGTGCTAGCTAGAGACAGAATCATCACAATGGTCAAATGGTTTATATAGCATACCAACATTTTGAATACACCGAGCAAACATATTCATCCACAGTCCACAGCCACACCTCAAGAAAAAGCAGGTTAGGAAACTCTATTTTCAAACAGCAATTAGAAGCTGAAACCATGGAGGGATTAAAATCAAGAAGATTCATATATAGTAGAGGTAAAAATCTTTTAAATTACCAACGAGTGATCACAGCAATCAACTAGGGAAATATTCCTCGTACTGTTGCAACTCCTCAGGAGTCAAGAGATGCAACATGCATGCCTGGTACCATACCATGGTGCCTCCACGGTAAGGATATGCTCAAGATCTTACACTTAGACAGCTTGTTAGTTTCATTCAATAAGCTTCGGTATCCGGCTATTCCCTGTCACGAGTACGTAGAGCTAATTAAAGTAATCACTGCCATAGTGTCAATGGATCATCAAAGAAACAATTACATTTAACGAGACTGTTGATACAAACACACCTCCGGAATGAAGATGCCCAGTTTCAATTCATCAACTTCGTCAAATTGCTGCATCAGGGACACATTTTGATCGAGTTCTAGCAGCCAGAGGCGACGGCCAAGATCATCAAACTGGTGGTGGCGAGCATCGTAGGTGTCGTTGGACCAGACTACCTCTGCAAACTTCGGGGCAGAGATTCGCGCCTCATCAACGGAGATGGATACAGACAGCTTTTCCAGTCTGGTGCCACAATCTCAAGCCGCCGTGTTTTCCAGACGGAGAAGAACAGCGAACGCAGTGAATCGGACCATATGGAGATGTCAGAAGCATTATCCAACCTGATGCGGAGCCTCAGGTCCATCAGGCACGGGCACTGCGTGCACACGAGGGCTGTGAGCTCACTGCCATCCATGCAGTCACAGATTATCGTCAGGTCGGTCAGTGCCCGGAGCAAGCCGGCCGACGGCAGCCGGACCCGCCAAGCTCCGTGGAGTCTGAGGCAGATCTTTGTCACCCCTTCGCACGCCGGAAGCTCGAGCACCGCTTCTTCCCCGTCATCTTCCGGCGTAGGCAAGAGGAGGAAGAACGGGCCGACCACGCGCTCCGAAGCGAAGCACAGCCACGGCGCGACGCGCCGTGCCGGGAAGTCGCGGCCATAGGCGGCGCCGCGGCGGACGACTTGATGCTGAGTCCTTCAAGGTTCGGGGCGCGCAGGCGGCGAGGGCGGCGTTGACGGTGTCCAGGAACGAGGCCAGCGGCAGCGGCGCGTTGACGCCCTCCGCAAGGTTGAGCTCCGGCAGCGGGGTCCAGACGTGGCGCCAGCGACGGGAGAGCACGCCGGTGCGCACCGCGGCGCGGGGGGAGCCGAGGCAGATGTGGATGGCGTGCAGCAGCTCGTCGGGTAGGCCGCTGATGCGGTCCTCGCCGTCGCCGGCGTCCATGAGTGGACGAGGAAGGGTATTGACTTCACGGGCTCTCGAGGGGCTGCCGGATCTGGGGGCTTGGGTTTGCGAGATGAGGGAATCGCGGCAGGCAGAACTTCTTGAGTGCGGTGGCCTTAGAATTGCACTGTTGGGCTTTGGCAGCTGGGTTTTTGGCCCGCCAGCATTTCCGTTGAAATTTGTGGCTTCTTTCACCTTTTCTTTTGTCGGAAAATAGTTCTTTCTTAGAATACAAAATAGTTCATTTCTGCGTGTAGCAATTCCAAACAAGCAGGGCCTAGTCCCAAGTTCCAACTGAACTTAGTTCATAACCTCAGGCAAGCGCAACCAGTCCATTCTGCAAAGGTCTAGCGTCTAGCTAGGACTTTGTGATTGACTTCTGCAGCTTGAGTGGTGAAGGTAGACCTGAACATTTTGCACATCGGGCAAAAAAAATATTTGATTCATTTCAAACTGAAAATTTGTGTCCACAGCCGTCCGTGTTGGGCTGGATTAGGGCTTGAGCTTCCCGTTCTTTTTAAGTATTGAAATAATTAAATTCATTGTGTGGCGAGCTCGGGCCTGGTTTTGGCTGACCACTTGTATAGCTAGCGTAGGTGGGCCAAAACCAGCTAGGTTCAAAATGCTCAGGTCTATAGGTTGACATGGGTCAATGGGCTACATATTTTTATTTTTTCCATTCACAAAATGTTTATGTGTAGAGCAGTCGAATCATGAAGTTAAACATCATTCTAGCTTTTCCCATGGAGGTAAGGACTAATATTCCTGTGAAAATAAGAGGAGAGAAAAAAATTTCGAAAGGAAAATCAGTTCAAGGCATGATTTCTTTGCGGGTAAACATACGTACCTGTTCTGCTAATTTACATACATGCAAGAAGAAATTTAAAAGCTTCTTTCTACTCCATATCGATCTCACAAGTTAATATATAATTCTCCGGCGACGGCAAAGTGGCCCTGCAGCACGGGCAGGCGCCGCGCGCGGCGAGCCACGGCAGCACGCAGCCGGCGTGGTACGAGTGGGAGCACGGCAGCGTCGTCGCCTCCGCCCCCGTCGGCACCTCCTCGAGGCAGACCGCGCAGAGCACGGCGGACGACGACGACGCCGCCGCCTCCGACGACAGCGCCGCGCCCGCGGTCTCCACCCCGGCGCGCGCTTCGCCAGCGGCCGGCGCCTTCTTCGACACCACGGCAGCCGACGAGCCAGGTCCAGGCTGGCTGCGGTCCTCCTCCGGAGCCGGCGCCCGCTCGGCGCCCGCCGCCACCGCCTGACGCTGCCGGCGCCGGGAGCCCAGTGCCGGCCCTCCGTCCCGCGGGTGCCGCCGACGTCCCTGCCTCCTTGTCCGCTCGCGGCTGCCGGGCATACCGACGGGCGCCGGCTCGTCCCGCCAGCGGTGGTGGTGGTTGCCCGGGTCATGCTGCCCCTGGTCAAGCTCCAGCGCCGCCGCCGCGGTGTCGCTGCCGCGGCAGTGCATGCGGCGGCGGCGCGAGGCGCAGGTGACGGCAGCCAGCATCGGCATGGATTTTGCGTGAGGGTGAGAGAAAGAAGGCTGGATGTGGCATGGTGCGGGCTTCACTAGGTGCTCGTGGTACTATTAAGCATGCTTACGAGCTTCACCGAAGCATATCCGTTCGTCATTTAAAGACACGGAAGCCAAGTGGGGAAAAAAAAATCTGAAGTTGGATAACTCTTGGTTTCATTAGAATTGATCGATGCACTGTTCATATCAAATCGACACAGGTCTGCTAAGGCGGGCACATTAATCAGAGAAACTTAATTAATTAGGCCTGATCTCTTTATTTCTTAGTAGCCATATAAAAAATATACAATATATTGATAAAACCAAATAGTATACTTTCGAATATTGTATTAGTATATTCTTAAAATGGCGTAAGGCTAGGGATAAGATACAATATAGCATGCCACGTAATTAATTTAAGAGAGAGAAATGAACTAAAATGGCAAGTCAACGAGATCAATTAGCCGACCTGAAAATATCATTGGGTACCAATACATAAGGCTATTGTAAATTCGTAATGTTAACAATCAAAATATTTACCGGCAAAAAAAAAACCAGAATATTGAGAGATATATGCCACTAGAGCTACGTCCAAAGACAAGTGTTTTGGTGGCCCAAGGACCAATGGGAATTACCAAGAGCATATGCTGAGAAGCTCCCTAGTTCTGTGTCCCGATTTGTTTTTTTTAAAAGAAATGAAAACATTGGGCCAAGCAAGGTGGTATGCACGAAAATTGAAAATTGCTGCTAATTCAGGCAAACCGCAGCAGCTCATTCAGTACATGTACATCCATCACCTATCATGGAGAACCCCGTCACAAGCTAGGCCGTATCTCTTTCTTTTTTTCTATTTTCCTTTTCACGATTTGTACAGTCAGCAGTTGTATTGGATCCAAGTTTCCTGTAGCCTGCGGGGCCGAACTGCCACGTCAGCGGCGGAGCGGACCCACGTCACCGCCACCAGCACTAGGCGAGGGTGTCGGCGGCCGGCACGAGCGCGCGGCAGCAGGGGCAGTCGGGCTGGATGGCGAGCCAGGGGAGGACGCAGTCGGAGTGGTACTTGTGCGAGCACGGCAGCCGCGTCACCCGCTGCCGCCGCTCCCGGACCTCGTCCAGGCACACCGCGCACACCTCCACCTTCGACAGCGTCCTCGTCAGCTCCGCGCGCCGGCGGTGGTGGTGGCCGCCGTCAGCCGCCGAGGTGGGGGCCGGCGGTATTGGCCAGACCTCGGCGGTCGCCAGGACTCCTCGCTCGGCATTTTCCTGCTGCTGCTCTCGGCGGCGGCTCCGACGCTCGGAGGTCGCTCGTCCCTCCCGCTCTCCGATCAGCCGGCTCCACCTGCGTTGGTACATCGACAACAGAATGGCGCTAACTTTTAGATCATCAGGCAGTGAATTAGGTTTGGTCATTCTGGTATTTTGTTGCTCTAGAATCAAGATCACGCATCATGCCGCTAGTGCTTGAAGAAAACAGAGCACACTGATGACTGAATGTTTGAACAGTTCATAATCAGGCAGTTCAGTTTCAGAGCAGACTGTCAGTAAACAGACTGCTACTCATACTAATTTTCCAAATTTAACATGTGAGGAAACTGCAGTCTACAGTAGCTAGCCAAGGTTTACATTTCCTCAGTGGTTCGACGGTTTACTTGGTCGAAAGATAACCAAAATCTTCTCCGCTAATCGAGGTCGATTGGGCGTTTATTTGATTGGAACAGATTACAGTGTTCTCTCATCACATGGCAGGTACTAGCTCTTGCACTTCTTTTGACTGAACCTTTTGGGGTTACTGAACTTTTTAGCCACATGCAAGATTCCATCTTCAAGCTAAGCAGGCACAATGAAATTCAGGCACTAGAAAACTCTAGAATTCTCTAGAATCCATGGCGGGATCGACCGATAGGCACGGAAACCCCGGAAAAAGGGGACACACCTTTCCCATGTTAGGCCTACTACTACCTTCTAGTGATCTGATCACGCGAATAAAAGAAAGATTGGAGTCATAGGTAGACAGCAAAACAACGGAGCATTGCACTCCCTGTGATCGATCGATCTAACATGGGAAGTTTCGTAGAGTTGGAACCTCCGATCGAAGCCGCCATCAGACTGGCTGCTTGGATTTATGCTGTTGTAATCAAATGAGCTCTAACCACTCCATTATTTTCTAACAAAAACAATTCAGAAACCGCGTGCGATGTCACTCTCAGCAGGTGGCATGGTTGCATTCAAGAAGCTTGCTCCGAACTGAATGTTCCGCTTCTGCGAAACAGAGGAATTGGCAAGGTGATCCTATACCCTGGATTCCTTGTCCTTCAAGATGAAAATTCTTTCTTTTTTTTCTTCTTTTTTAGCTTTTGCTCTAGTCCGTCCAATCGCATGGTTTTGGCTTCCCAACAAACGAGATCGTGAAAAACAGGGGAGAGGGAGGAGGGGCCCCGGGGAGCAGAGGACGATGGGAGGCAAGGCAACCGACCTGGACGGCGACGTCGCCGACGGCAGCGCCGCGCCGCGCAGCTTCTCCTCGAGCCGGATGCGCGCCGCCATCGCAGGCCCCGCCACGGCCGCGGCGGGCCCCGCGTGACGGTGCGCGTGCGCGTAGTGGTGGTGGTGCTCCGCCGCGCCCGCCGCCGCCGACGACGCGGCGTCGCCGTGGTAGTGCACGCGCCGCCGCCGCGCGAGCTCCACGCCCGGAAGCATCCTCCCTTCCAAGCTCCTCCTCCTCTTGCTCCCGGCGGTCGGCGGCGGCGGGTGTCGGGTCGGTCGTCCTCGGCTGGGTTCGGCCTCGGCGGCGCTGGCTGCTGGTCCTGCTCCTCCTCTCGATCGGCGGGCGCCGGGTTGGTTGGTTGGTTGGGTGCTGCGCGCCTCGGCCGTGGTGGTGGTGCTGGAGCAACCGCGAAACTTCCTGGTGGTGTGATCTTGGTTTGGTTTTGCTTATATATGGTGGCGGTGAAGTGAAACGCGGCTGGGAGGATGTGGTGGTGCTCGAGCGGAGGGAGGAAGACGAGACGACGACGTGGCGTGGCGTGGCGGACCGCGACGCGGGAGGAAACTGCGAGGAAAACGCGAGCCGATTTTTTCCAAAGGAAAACCCAGGAGGGGATACGTGCGACCGTGGGCCGTGGCGAATTTACCAGACCACCCTCCGGCGGGCCAGCCAGACCTGCTGCCTGACGGTGACGGTGGCCCCATCCTATAAATGTGCATTTATTTTTAGATTTAACCTTGTAGTTTTTAATTGATAGGTGATGTCGCCCGTCGATCTTCAGGATTTGTTAGCTCAGTTCCTTGTACAATATTTATAACATTTAGTGTGTGTATTTTATGGATATCTCAGTTGCATGTGTATTTATTTTATTTTATTTTTTGCGAATGCTTCTAGTGTATTTATAGTGTTGAGTGTACCTTATTTTTTTATTTTTTTGAATGGCTGATGTTTCGGAAAAAAAATCAGTCATAGCCACCTCGAGAATTTGTTAGGAAAAATTCTGTCATCCGTACCCTGACACTCGAATAAACTCTACCTGAGATTGCAACACCCGTATCGGATACGGGTCAGGCGCCCAAGCGTATTCGCGACCCCGACACCCCCGTATCCGTATCTATCCCCGCGGGGGGCAAAACGGTCTAAGCGCTAGGAAAAAAACGCGAAGCTTCCGCGAGCCCCGCGCGAAGCTGCGCGCGGTCTGTCCTGTGGCCGAGCCCCAGCAAGGGCGAAGTAAAACCGTGACGCCGCAAACCGGCCGCCGCCGGTGATATCTTGATTCCCGACTACGACGTTGATGATATTGATATATCCTTTGATAGCTATGGCGCCAGGAACCAATGCAAAGCATCCGACTCCACAATGGTACAGTCCATGTCAGTCTTTGCAACATGAACGTCCTTTTTCCGTCCCGTACAAGCCATCTTATATTGATCAAGTTTATATAAAAATATAGATCAAGTTTATATAACAAGTTTATTAGATTCATTATGAAATATATTTTCATAGCATACCTATTTAGCATGTCAAGCCATCTTATGTTGACCAAGTTTATATAAAAATATATCGATACTTTTGATGTCTAACAAGTTTGATTAGATTCATTATGAAATATATTTTCATAGCATACCTATTTAGTATTATAAATATTGATACTCTTCATTATAAATTTAATCAAATTTAAAATAGTTTGACTTAGGACAAATTTAAAAGAACACTCTTTGCAGGACGGAGCATAAAGCTTTCTATGTTCTTAAGACCTCGTGCACGTACGGCTGCTGTAATTGGGTGAAGCTACAGTGTCCCTAGGGGTGCTAATGCACCCCTCGAAAAATGAAAAATCAGTGATTAGGTTCAAATTTTCACCATATATGCACCCTTCAAAACTCGATTATATGCATCCAAAAGGCAATCACGCCCTCCTACAATTTGCTCTAACTTCGCCATTGATTCTTTTTACTGACTATAGCTTAAACTAGTCTCTTGTAATTTCCATTTATGGTGGGTTTCTTTTTTTTACTCGCTCAAGCTGGTTTAGTTCCGCGAAAAACCGCCCTCTTTTGTGCAGGAACATCTCGATGACAAAGAGATTATGTACACGGTCATTGTTCATACTTCATACTACTTTGAAGAGCCATTGGATTTAGTCTGATTGACTTGATTCGGTGATGGCCACCTTCTTTACTTTCCGTCTATCTAACAAGGTCTCCGTCACGACTCACGAGATATCCCTCTCTTGTATCTTCCCCTCTAATCGAGGGTGATATACTGATATCTACGACTGTTGACTCCTGTGTTATGATTTTGTTTTTTCCTACTTAAACATAAAACAACATCACGGTAAATAAGTACTGCTCCCTTTGTCCCAAAATAAACACACATCTTACTTCTTGAGGAGTCAAACTTTTTAAGTTTGATCAAAATTTATAAAAAATGTACTACTATGTATTATTTACAATAAGTATTGAGTATTGAGTATATTTTTCTAATAAAGTATTTGGAGATACAAATGTTGATATTATTTTTTAATTCTTAATTCAATTTAAAAATTTTAACTCAGATGTGCGTTTATTTTGGGACGAATGGAGTAGTTGGTAGTAGGTATTCGTTAAATCAATGTGAAAGCCAAAGCTGTGAGCATCCAATACCACAACATGTGCAACAAGCATGGAACAGCGAAGTATCACATCCATACTTCGTACAACTTTTATTGATAATTTACATAAGGTTGTAAAGAGTAAACACACTACTATGGTACAAGAGGGGCCGTAGCCTCAACCTTATTTATACAGCGGAGTCCTAAGTAGTAGTCCCAAACCAACAGGCGGTTTGGCTCCTAGAGTAGATCCTTAGAATCCTCATCCTCTTCAACAGCTACTTCTTCTCCCTCTAGGGTAAGAAAGAAAGAGGAAGCAAGAGTGAGCACCAACAAGAGGTACTCAGCAAATCCCACAATGGTTGTACTAATTAATGCAGGGTTCAAGGAATGGCTGCTAGTTTGCCTAGGAGCTTAGCAATATGTACAGTATATAAAGTTGTAATAAAGGAAGAATGTAATGCAAATAATAATAAGTTGTTTATTTTCTAGAGGGGAATCTACCTCCCTGCTTAGTCCCCAGATTTTATGAGCTTCAGGATCCATCAGGGATTATCCGAGCCGGCTTTTCACCTTCTTTCTAGACACAACCCAGGACAAACTTGAGTCTCTCTTTTGTGGCCTAGTGAAGTATTGATTAAGGCAGCGGCAGAAGTTGTGCCAACTTAGGCCTTGTTTGGCATGGCTCCAACTCTGGGTGGAGTTGCTCCACTCCAGAACTCCAGGTGGAGTTGGAGCGGTCTAGATGGGGTGTTTGGCCAGAAGAGTGCTCTCAACTCCAAAAAGACTGATTTTCAGTGTGGATTGTCATTGTTGCCCCCCAAATCAGGTCCCACTTGTCATCCTCTCTATCCCCATCTTCTTCTTCTTGTTTAGAAGGCATGGACGGCGGGATGACGAGGTGGGTGGCCGGGGCGTGCGGCAGGGTGGGCGGACGGTGGGATGGCGGGGTCTGCAGTGGGGCGGGCAGAAGGCGGGGCAGCGGTGGGGGTTGGGCGATTAGCAGCAGGGGTAGGGGTGCGGACGCGTGCGAGGTCAGGGCGGCGGCCTGGTCCGGCAGTGGAGGAGCCCCGCCCAGGCAAGATGGGGGCGGTGGGCTAGTGGGGTGCGCGCTTGTACTAGCGGGGTGTGCGGATGGTGGGGCAGGCGTGGGCGGTAGGATGACTAGGTGGACGGCCGGGGTGTGCAGACAGCGGGACGGTAGGGTCCGTAGCAGAGCGAGCAAAAGGTGGGGTAGTGGCGGTCGGCCGGTGGCGGCGGGGTCGGGTGGTGGCAGTCGAGGAAGACAGGTGTGCGGGAGAGGAAGACGGCAATCGGTGGCGGGGGAGGAAGACAGGCACGCGGGAGGGAGTCATGGCGTGGGGTGGGGGTGGGGGGCTCGGGAGAAAAGAAACGAACTATTTTTTATGTAACCAGTGGCATTAGTGGGTAATTACCCACCAACTCCACGAGGAGGTTCATGTTGGGTGGTTTTGGAGCTGCAAAAGAGGTGTTCCAAAACTCCATCTCCATTTGTACTACAGCTCCATGGAGTTGACAGCTTCATGGAATTTTGGAGCTAAGGTGTTTGGTTGGAATCTTGGTTGGAGTTGCTAGAGTTCAACTGCATAGCGATGCCAAACACACACTTACTCTATGTCTTGTTTCAGGCTGCCGCGAGGCTTATGCCATCACATTGATGGTTTACTCCGAGGCTTCTGGTGGGGGAGCAAGGAGGGCAAATAGGAGAACATGTCGGGTAGCATGGGAAGATATGACAAAACCAAAATACATGGGAGGTTTCGGCTTCAGAGACATCGAGCTTTTTAATCTCGCCTTGCTTGCTCGGCAGGCCTGGCGAATCCTTCAGGAACCGACATCTCTCAGGGCACGGGTCCTCAAAGCAGTTTACTTTCCTGATGCGGATTTCTTGAATGCGGAACATGGTACTTCACCATCAAGAATCTGGAGAGCAATCATGGATGGTAAAGATGTTCTTGAGCAAGGTCTAATCCGTAGGATCGGAACAGGAGAAGACACAGAGGTGTGGCGTATGAACTGGGTGCCGAGAGACGGTCTGATGAGGCCGGTTAGATGTATCAGCAACTCGCCGCCGGAAAAGGTTAGTGAACTGATCGACCCAATACTGAACATATGGGACATTCAGGCTCTGAAATTACATTTCATGCCTATGGACTGGGAACAGATAATGAGTATACCCCTAACTACGCGGAGACAGCAGGATTTTTGGGCATGGCACTATGAAAAAACTAGGGTGTTCTCGGTCAGATCGGCATACCGGATGCTAGTTAGTAACCGGGAAAGAAGGACGGACTGGATCGAGCACAATGCTGGCAGATCAGACATGAGGGCGGATCAAAAGGAGTGGACAGATTTGTGGAATGTCAAGGTTCCGTCCAAGGTTCATGTTTTCCTCTGGAGGCTTGCGAAGCAATCTATACCAACAGGAGATGTTCGACAGCACAGGAATATGACGCAGAATAGCAGCTGCTCCATCTGTGGCTGTCAAGACTCATGGAGGGATTCTCTGTTGGAATGCAACATGCATGGCTAAATGCGTTTGGGCATTACAAGGCGAGGAGCTAGTGGAGTTCATCAGTGAATCTCCAAACGATGACGCCCGCAGTTGGCTGCATGAAGCAGTGGAAGCCCTTCGGCGTGACGAACTGGTGCGGCTGGTAGTTACGATGTGGTCAATCTGGTATGCAAGACGGAAAGCCATACACGAAAACATCTTTCAAAGCCCGCTGTCGACTCACAGCTTTGTAGAGCGTTTCCTCGCGGATTTGGAACTAGCTACACCGAAGGCAGAGAAGGAGGGAGGTGTACAGGCTAAAGTTCCTCGCTGGATCCCGCCCCCTCAAGGTACGATGAAGGTGAATGTTGATGCTGCGCTGTCAAAGAACTCCTGTATCGCGACACTGGCAGCAATCGCTAGGGATGAAGCAGGCAACTTTCAGGGAGCGTCCGTGGTCGTTATGGAAGGTATCTCATCACCGGAAATAGCGGAAGCGATGGCCTGCAGAGAGGGTTTAGCTCTCGCGAACGACCTCATGTTGCGGAAGGTCAGGATTGCCACCGATTGTGCAAATGTTTCGAAGAGCATACAAGGTCCTGGGATGGGCCTGTATGGCCATATTACCAGGAGATCAAAGAAGGAATGGCAAGCTTCACGACGGCGGAAATCGTCCATGAAAGTAGGAACTCGAACGGTGATGCTCATAGATTGGTTAAGAGTTCGATTTATGAACCTATAGGACGTCATGTTTGGTTGTTATCTCCTCCTGATGAAGTTTGTACCGGTTACCCTAATATATGAATAAAGGCGGTACTGTTCTTAACAAAAAACCAGTCTCGCAGCTCTCTTCTCCAAGTTGAAGAAACTTCTCGCATCGATCGAACAGGATTGCGGTTTCGAGTTTTGGTAGCATTTGTTGGAGGCTTGGCAGCTCGCTTGGCCTGGGTGGATGGGCTCGTCGGATCAAGAAACCTCGCCGCGAAGGTCCCTGACGCCGGCGATGGATTCCGGCGCCGGCACTACGGGTGGGTCCCGTCTCCTCTGCTTCGCGGCTTCAGTGCTCACCGGTGGTGTCTGCCGCCGGGCGTCTTACCCGCCGGTGTTGTCCGTGTTAGAACCTCGCCGGAGAGGCAACGCACACGTTGCCGGCAGGATCACGGCCAAACACACAAGCCCAAGAATACTCACGCGAACACTCTGGACACGATCTTATTTTGGTGCTACTGAATTGGCAGCTTTTCCTGTGTCTATTCCTTTGCTTAAATGGACAATTACATGGCAAGAAGAAATGGCCTCCAATCGGGCCGATTACACTACAGCTAATTTTCCTAAACATAGCAAGTAATCTAAGGAAAGTAAATCACTAGTATTACGCAGGCAAGGATTATTGTCAACAATCTCCTCCTAAGCCTTGCCGTGCTTGCTATCAATATGGAACAGGCCAATCTTTGTGCGAAGCTCATGAAACTTGACTCTGCCCAGTGGCTTTGTCAGAATATCACTCAGTTGCTCTTCGCTCCTGATGAACTTCACTTCAATCAGGCCCTTTTCAGAGGACTCCCGGACTAGATGATACTTCACCTTAATGTGTTTGCTCTGTCCGTGGAGTACCGGATTCTTGATTAACGCAATAGCAGACTTGTTGTCCACCCTCAGCAGTGGCACACTCGGCGCAGACCCCTGCACTTCTGCTAGCACTCGGGCGAGCCATAGTGCCTGACAAGCCGCATTAGCTGCTGCGATATACTCCGATTCACAGCTGGATTGAGCCACCACTCTCTGCTTTGTGGACTGCCAGGTAATTGGGCTGCTGGCCAAGAAGAAAATGACCCCTGTTGTGCTTTTCCTTGCATCAATATCTCCTGCAAAATCAGCATCGCTGAACCCTGTCAACAGTACCTGATCTCCCTTTTTCCTGTCAAACCAGAGCCCCCAATTTTGGGTCCCTGCCACATAGCGCAGGATGTGCTTCACAGCAGCAAGGTGGTCCTCCCGTGGATCTTCCAGGAACCCGCTAACATACCCAACAGCAAAAGCTGGATCAGGGCGGGTGTTAACCAGGTAACTCAGACTCCCGACGATGCCTGTACATCGTCACGTCGACCGGCAGCTTTGAATTGTGCTTGCTTAGCTTCAGGCGTGCCTCCATGGGCACCTGGCAGGGATTGCACCCGGCCATGCCGCTCCTCTCCAGGATCTTGCCGGCGTAGGCGCCTTGACTCAGCGAGACCCCCTTTCACTCTGCTTCACTTCAATGCCGAGGTAGTAGTGAAGCAGACCGAGGTCACTCATTTTGAACGCGGCTGCCATCTCCTTCTTGAACGCCCTTATGTCACCAGGGCTTGAACCGGTGATCACAAGGTCATCGACATAGACCCCGAGCACCAGCTGAGCACCGCCAATCCGCCTGACGTAGATGGCGTGTTCTGTTGGACTCCTCCTAAAACCAAGCGACAACAAAGTGTCGTCCAGTTTTGCGTTCCAGGTGCGCGGGGCTTGATGCAGGCCGTACAGTGCTTTTCGCAGTTTGAGTACCTTGTCCTCCTTGCCGGTGATGATGAAGCCTGCCGGCTGCTCGACGTAGACTTCCTCCTGTAGGTCGCTGTTCAGGAACGCCAACTTGACATCCATGTGGTGCACCTCCCACCCCTCGTGCGCCGCGAGGGCGATGAGCAGGCGCACTGAGTCGAGCCTGGCCACCGGTGCGAACACCTCAACACCTCATCATAGTTGATGCTGCGTCGCTATGCATAGCCCTTCACCACAAGGCACGCCTTGTGCTTGGACACCGCCCCGTGCTCGTCCCTCTTCACTTTGAACACCCATTTCACCCCGATCGCCTTGCGGCCGGGTGGGAGGTCGGCAAGGCACCATGTGCCGTTCTCCTCGATGGACTCCATCTCCTCCATCATCGCCTTCCTCCAGCAGGGGCTACATTCTGCCTCGGCGAATGAGGCAGGCTCGTCGGCGCTCGCCATGTGCACCTCTTCTACCATCAGTGCGCGCGGTGCTAAGCCACGTGGCGAGGCTGGCCCGATAATGTTGTCGATGTTTCGGAACTGGAGAGGTACGTCGTCATCGTGATCGGCGTCAAGGTTGTCGTTGTCGATGCCGTCCGGTGGACCAGGTTCTGGTTTGCCCCCGCCCACGTCGAGGAGCGGCGACTGCTCTCCCAGCACACCCTCTCCAGGAGCCTCGATGGCGTCATCATCCTCTGGCGCGGCTGGGCCTGTGGTCGCGTACTCCACCGTGAAGATGTCATCGCCGCTGCTCGGCTCGCTGTTGTTGCCTCCAGTGCCCCAGTCCCACTGGGCTTGCTCGTCGAACACCATGTCTCGCGTCACGTGGACACGCTTCGTGATGGGGTCATAGGCGCGGTACGCCTTGGTGCCGCGCTCGTAGGCGACGAAGATCATCCTGTGGTCGCGATCGTCGAGCTTCTTCAGGTGTGGCGTCGTGTTCCGGATGTAGGTGATGCAGCCGAATGTCCTGAGGTGATGTACAACCGGCTTCTTCCCGTGCCACACCTCGAACGGGTTCATCCCATCCACGCTCTTCGTCGAACACCGCTTCAGCAAGTACACAGCGGTGCTCACCACCTCGCCCTAGAACCAGCCAGGCAGGCCCTTGGCCTTGAGCATACTCCTCGTCGTTGCCACCACTGTGCCATTCTGACGCTCGACGACGCCGTTTTGCTGCGGGCTGTAGGGTGCGGTATGCTGATGATGCACGCCCTCAGCCGTGCAGTACTCTGCAAACTCGGCAGCGGTGAACTCTCCTCCACGGTCAGTTCGGAGTGCCTTGAGCTTGACGCCGGACTCGCTTTCCGCCCGTGCCTGAAACTCCTTGATGGCAGCCGTGGCACGATCCTTTGATGGGATCGCGGCTACCCACATGTATCTGCTGAGATCATCCACTACCAGCAAGAAGTACTTGTTACCTCTAGGTGTCTCCGGCGAGATGGGGCCGCACAGGTCACCGTACACCAGCTCGAGACACTGCCGTGCACGGTATTCTGCCTGCACCGAGAAGGGATTCCGCCTCTGCTTGCCGGCCTGGCAAGCCTCGCACAGTTGGTCGACCTGCCCAATTTTTGGCAGGCCGCACACCAGCTCCTCCCTTGCCAGCTTCCTCAACACTGCCATGTTGACGTGGCCGAAACGCTCGTGCCAGCGCCACGCTGCCTCGCCATCGCGTCCGTGCAATGCTAGGCACGACGGCGTTGCCATCTTGATGCGAAGTACATACAACCGATTGGTCGCACGTGTCAGCTTCACCAGTAACTGGCCGCTGGACTCCTAGATCCTCATCACCCCAACGTCAATGTCGACCTTATAGCCGTCCTCATCGAACTGGCCGATGCTGACAATGTTCGTCGTCAGCCGAGAGATGAAGTAGACCCCGGAGAACGACCGGAGCTTGCCGTTCTTGCAAACGAATGTGATGGTGCCCCGACCCTCGATCTACGCCACCGAGTTGTCACCGAACCGCATGGTGCCGAGCACCGCCGTGTCCAACTTTGAGAAGGTGGCTCTAGATCCGGACATGTGGTTGGTGGCGTCGGTGTCCAGGACCCACGTTTCCGCCTCCCGCTCCTTCTCTTCCCCAAGGTGAGCAAACACCTTCTCCTCTCTGATCTCGATCTGGGTGCGCGATCCCGACGCCGCCACCCCAGATCCGTCGCCGCCATGCTTCTAGCCGGCTCCTTGCAACGCCGGATTGACCCTAGGAAGTAGAGTGGCCGTCGATGGGGGAGGCGCCGGCGACCCAGCCGGCGGTGTGCTGGTGGATTGCGGTGGCGGTGTTGAGGTCAGAGTTGGGGACAACTTCACGAGTAGAAGTGAGGCCTCCTCGTCTTCTTGGACGACGTGAGCCTCTCTCTTCAGGGCTTCGACCTGCACTCACGGGCCCAATGGCCTATTTTCCCGCAGCGCCTGCATTCATCGCCAGTGGGCCGGCCTGAGTTTGACGGCCCACCCGAGCCACCACGCCCACGACTGCGCCAGCGTCTTCCTCCTCCTCTATTCATGCTGCCGCCACCACCTCTAGCGCTGCCGCCGGAGTGGTTCTCCGCCTCGCGCTTCTTCCGCCGTGTGTCTCATTCCTCCTCCGTGAGGTATAGCTTTCCTTCGTGCTGCAACGACGCCGGCACTTCCTCGAATGCCTCCTCCACCTCCTTCAGCCTGTCCGTCAGATCGGCGACCGACATCGTCGACACATCGAGGAGTGTCTTAATGGCGATCGTGATCTGCTTGAAACGGGGTGGGAGGCTGCGGAGCATCTTCGCGACGATATCAGCATCCTTCAATTCTTCATCCAGTGCGGCGAGATGCGCCGCCATGTTGTTAAGGTGCAGCGCATAGTCCTCTATAGACTCACCGTCTTTGAACGTGGCGAGATTGAACTTCCGGCGCAGATGCTGCGCCGTCGACTTCTTCACGCGATCGTCGCCAACCCTCATGGTTGCGATCGTGCTCCAGGCCTCCTTCGCCATAGCTTTCTTGGCAATCGTCGACACCATTTCTAGTGGCACCGCGCCGCACAAGGCGTCGAGCGCCATCATCTCTTCTTGCAGGTCAGCGCCGCCCTCCTTGATCATGCTCCAAAGGGCTCTTGCCTTTAGCTTGACCTCCATTAGGAGTGCCCACTCTGAATAATTGGTCTTGGTGAGGACGGGGTAGCTACTCCCGCTGCTCACCTTACGAATCACCCGATGAATCACGGCGCCGTCCTTCGAGGTGCCGTCGGCGACCTTCTTCGAGTCTCCCATGGTCCCAGGTAGGTATTAATGGCTCTTGATGCCACTTGTTAGAACCTCGCCGGAGAGGCAACGCACACGTTGCCGGCAGGATCACGGCCAAACACACAAGCCCAAGAATACTCACGCGAACACTCTGGACACGATCTTATTTTGGTGCTACTGAATTGGCAGCTTTCCTGTGTCTATTCCTTTGCTTAAATGGACAATTACATGGCAAGAAGAAATGGCCTCCAATCGGGCCGATTACACTACATCTAATTTTCCTAAACATAGCTAGTAATCTAAGGAAAGTAAATCACTAGTATTACGCAGGCAAGGATTATTGTCAACAGTCCGCGCACGCGAGGCGTTCGACGAAAGGCCCCTTAACAGATCAAGGCCCAACGCGGGGCGCGAGCCGGCGCCGGCGTCGTCGTGGTGGGCGGGCGTTCCTCTGGATATCCTTGGTGTCGTGCTGTGCCCCGGTTTCTGCCCTGCCACGCTGACCGTGCCGGTGAGCGGGCCACTGGCGCCGCACCATTGGCCACCACGCGCCTGCCACCGCCGCTGCCCGTGCTGGCGCTCCCCAAGCTCAGGCTCTCGTGCTTGACCGCCGACGGTGCGCCTGATATTGTGCTTAGGGAGGGTTTTAAATATTTCCCAGCATGCCACTATGATCACAAAGGTATCTTTTCAGTGAAATCGGCATATTATCCGTCGATGCAAACAAGGATGAAAGGTTGAAGGGTCTATATCTGGAATCTAGTAGTGCTCCCACAAGCAGGATCAATTTCTCAATGCAAGGAGTTGAACACAAATAGACAATGTTGGAGACTTGAGTTGGAGGTAATATAAGGTGGACTACTCTAGTAGATGTAATGTGCCATGGCCAACGAGGTGATGTCATGCTTGTGGCAATTACCATTTGAAAAACACAGCTGATTGCTGCGTTTTGGTGGCTGTGGTGGGACATGAGGAACGAGACCAGGGAAGCTGAGCATGTTAGTTGCACATTGCGCTACCTATTATATATAGGCATACTTGCAATTTTTGAATCCTGGGAAGGACATTCAAATTCGAAGTAAGGCATCGATTCCAGAAGTACTGAGAAAAGTTTCTTTAATTTTGTAATCCATGAAATATTTCTTTTGTAAAACTACAATATATGCTTCCAGAAGTACTGAGAAAAGTAAGTAGAGAAAACACGCAGAACAAATTATTGGATGAGAGTAATATTATTGTTTGATAGATGTGAACATTTCATTTGATTTAAGCCCAATGTCTTTATTGGTAACATTTTATATATAGATTTGTTGTTTTTGTTACTACTACTAAGAGGTCCGTATTTTTAGTTTTTGTCCTAGCCCTGCAATCTCAGGACCGACACTATTTGGTACTTATATCCAATCCTCTAGATTGAGATATATTTATATAACCTAATAATTAACATCCACCCATTTTCATTTCTTTTCCACCTCATGTCCGTACCGACTATACCGTCACCGTTCACCCAGTCTAATTAATCCACACGTATCTTTTCTTATTTTTTCTCCCACCCGCCACCACTCACTTCCAACATAATTAATCCCCACCTACCCCTTTCACGTTTCTTCTCCCTTTCGAGCCCCGACTGCACCGCCACCGCTCGCCCCCCAACCTAATTAATCTCGCCCACCATTCCTCATTTCTTCTCTCGTCCGAGATCGATCGTGCCTCCATTGCTCCCACCAAAAGGTTCTGCGTTCTAGGCACTCTTCCTCCCCATCCAAGAATACTTCCTTCCTCGTCCCTCACTGTCGAGTTCTTGCCTTGCCTCCGCCGCCCTTTTATTAGTCTTGGTGCCGCCACTACTACCCTCAATCACCGTCGGCACAAAGCACTACAAGATGTCGCCTCTAATGATTTTTATCACCATCGATCCTCCATCAGTGCAGTAGGAGACACCCTACTGTATCGTCTTCCCCTCACCATCTGACTAGTCTCACCACCCATCGATTTAGATCCACCATTTGAGGTAAATTTCCACCACCAAACCCTAGATCTATGTAACTATGTTCTTGAAACCTTAAATCTCCTGACCCTAGTCTTTTTTTTCATTTCTTTTGGTGATTCTTTGAAAGGAAACAAACCATTTTTTGGGAGGCAAGGTACCATCCAGCTCGGGCCCTTCACTGTACTCTAGCAAGCGGTGCCTTCAGCATCTGCAATTTTTGCACAATCAAAACCGTTTCGCCCTTTTGAATCAGAATAACAAGATGATCTCAATCTGAGGAAGCAATCGTCGATTCAATCAATCTCAGGTCCGAATTCATAAGCTACTTTGTCGCCCATCGATTTTTTTTTAAAAAATTAACCTGCTCGATTCTTACTGCTGCTGATTTGACTCAGCTTTCTCGGATGTTCGGATCCGTCAGATAAAGAGGCCCACGGCGCTGGTTCTCCGGCGGCGATGGATTCCGGCGCCGGCACCGCCGTCGGTGAGTACCTCCTCCCCGTGTCGCGTACCCCGTGGCCGCTGCTTTTAGATTGCCACGGTTCAGCGGCTGACCGCCGGATGTCCCGTGCAGGCGAGATGTTCGACGAAATGCCCCAAGAGAAGAGGGCGAGGATTGACGCGGGCGCCGAGGACCCGCCGGAGTCGTCGTGGGCGGGCCTCCACGCGGACGCCCTGGGCGTCGTGCTCCGCTTCCTCCCCTGCCTCGCCGACCGCGCCAGGGTGCGTGCCGTGTGCCGCCAGTGGCGCGACGCCGCGCGCGGCCGCGGCGTGGCCCCGCCGCTGCCGCTGCTGGTGCTCCCCAGGTTCAGGTTCGCGAGCCTGACCCCCGGCGGCGTGCTGTCGGCCGCGCGGCGCGCCTGGATGCCACCGGGGCTGGACGCCGGCAACGCCTGCTGCGTGGGGTCCTCTGACGCGTGGGTCGTGGGCGCCGGGCAGGCCGGCGGCGAGTGCTTCATTGTGAACGCCTTCTCCCACGAGGTGCGCCGTCTACCGCACCTGGGCACCTACGACTGCTCGCTGCGCAAAGTGGCGCTCTCCGCTTCGCCTGAGTCGGCACCCGACTGGATTGCGGTTGCCTTCATGATCCGCTGGTCCAGGCCTGAACTGGCGCTCTGGAGACCCGGGATGAGGTCATGGCGCGTTTGCCATCACGCTCTGTTCGCGGGGCACATCGATATCGCCTTCTACCAAGGGAAGCTATACATGCTCTGGAAGTTCACGCCGTGCCTCTTCGCCTTTGAGCTCGGTGATGATGAGCATGGTGTCACCATCTCTCGCATGAAGGATTGTTTCATCGAAAAGCTCCTCCCTACCACTCTTGGGTCCACCCATGAACTGAGCTGCAACATGGTGGAGTGGCATGGAAGACTGTTACTGATCATCAGATACTATGGTGGTTACCAAGCCAGGCACAGAGTTAAGGTCAAAGTGTTCGTGATGGACTTGAGCACGAACCCATCTGTACTCACTGAGATCCACAGCTTCGGCAGCGACTGCATCTTCATTGGCTCAGGCGGCTGCAAGTCCTTTCCTGCTGGTCAGCACGGTGGAGTTGAAGGTGACCTTATCTACTTCGGTCCTGATCATTACAACCCTCACGATGCATTTGTGTACAGCATGAGAGATGGTAGGACAGGGCCCATTTTTAAGCCATTACCTTGCGTCACTCATGCATCGGAGCGCAACCTCGGTTTCCCGGTGTGGTTGTTTCCTAAAGAATGATGTGCTTCAGGAGCAAATCTGTTCTAATGGGTGGTCAGGTCAGGTGCTGCGGTTTGCTCTCAAAGGTTCTGTGTGCTGTGATGCATGATGTTTTGTAACTCAATCTGTTGGAGAGTCATGTGTGTTCCGTTCCCAAATCCCTGTCCATAATCCATATAGTGAGGGAGCTTAATTGGGGAACAAGGGAGATCATCGGCAGAAATTGTTTTCTGCAGTTGTATATGCCTCAAATGGTCTACATGCAAGTTTTTAATTGGCACATCTCATGCTGTTTGTTCCCTCTTATTTTCTCTGTTTTACCTTCTGGAGCTGCTGTGGTCCCTTTCCCCTTTTTGACTGGATTCATATGGAGCATGGTAAAATATTCTGCTACCGTTAGAGGCATGCTGTCTGCTTATCTCTTACTCCATCCGTTCCAAATTGCAGGTGGTTTTAGCTTTTCTAAGTGCATAGATGTTTATATGCACCTAAAAGCCAAAACGACCTACAATTTGGAACGGAGGGAGTAGTTCTTAAATCATAGCTGCCCAAAATGTGTTAGTAAATTGCTTGTACTGTGAATCTGGAATGCTTTGTCACAGTCCTCCCTTAGAGATAGAGGAAGTGGTAGGGAAATTGCAGATAGATTGGGGACGGAAGAACAGCAGCAGAACAGGAGAACAGGGGGGAATGGAAGTTCAGAGTTTCAGTTAACGATTCAGTTACACGCGCTGGGCAGCGCTGACCTCGACTTGGGCTAGTAGGCCCAACTCACACCTACGGCCTCATAACCATTAGGCCCACTAACATTCTATTCAAACATTATTCAGCCGCGCCTGCAATCCTGCACTTCCTGCTCCTCTTCTTCAGATAGATATACCTGTTTTTATCAATCAGATACTCATTGTGTGATATTAACTACAAAGAATAAAGAGCTCTTGAATTTCATGTTTTATCCATGATTTTTAATTTTTTTAAAAAAACGCTTTTTGACGCAAGGAACAGTTGATGTACTCACAAGCATGCAGAGGAAAAAAAGAAAGAGCAGTACATATCAGTTTACTTCAACTTGAGCCTCAGTAGTTACACTCCTCATCTCAAGAGACAGAGATATGAGTATTTAAAGAAGAAAGATGTTTAACTCGTGTATTTTAAATTTAGAACAGCCTGAACTCTGAAAGATTAAGTATTGCATTTGTGCATATCATCGGTACAATGAGGCCCTTTTAATTTGCTGCTAAGTTATTGCCAGCCAACTCTTTTTAAGGCGAGAGACGTCGGAAAGGGCTAGATTGTTTTTTTATTACTCATATAAAGATAATTAGGGCCTTCAAAATGAATAAAAGTACGTAGAAACGAATAAATATTTTAGGCAAGTTGTACAGGAGAAGGGGAAAGAAGAGTACTTAGACTTCTTTAGATTAATGAAGACGGAGGGGGGGTGTTTTGCCCTTTATATATGAAAAGCAGTCTCTCTCTCTTTTTTTTTAAAAAAATAGAAAGATGCAATTGTTGCAAACTGTCCAGCCAACGCTACAATGAAATATGACTATCAATGACGAAAATCGCTGTGACGGACGTCAAGAATGTCACAGAATAGTTGTCATTTTTGTGACGATTCAAGTATTTTCGTCACTAATTTGAGATGACACTGACGAACAGGAATTTTTTCGTCATAAAACATACACAATCCAGACGATTTTATACATTGTCGTGGAACAACTAATCGTTTATGACAGAGTAGAAGAAGGTTTACTCCTTGTAAATTTCTAAGCTTTTGTCTGTACTGATACATCAACGTTGAACATTGTGATGGATCCTGGATGTAAGAGATGACTGAACAGAGCCCTGAGTTCATAACTTACCGTGACGGGCCAGATTACCAGATCCGGCCCAACCCAAGCCCACAAACAACATGTGATACTTCAAACAAAATCTAATCCGTCAGTTCGTATCGATGCGAGAAGTTGAGAGATTTGAGAACAGGCTTTGGCGCAGATTGCTTGGGTAGATGGCCTCCATGGATTCCGGCGCCGACAACGCCGGCGGTGAGTCCTGCCTCTCATCGTCTACAGCGTACCCTTTTGAGTATGGTTGTGGTTTCCAGCAATGCCGGGTCTTTTTGTTCGCTGGCGATGTGTTCGACGGAACGCCCCAGAACCAGAAGAGGCCAAGATTCGACATGGGGCGCGAGCCGCCGCCGCCGCCGCCGCAGGCGTCGACGTGGGCGAGCGTCCATACGGACATCCTGGGCGTGGTGCTCAACTTCCTCCCCTGCGCCGCCGACCGCGCCGCCGTGCGGTCCGTGAGCCGCCACTGGCGCGCCGCCGCGCGCGGCCACTGCCTGCCCCCGCCGCTGCTGGTGCTGGTGCTCCCCAAGTTCAGGTTCTCGTGCCTGAGCTCCCGGGGCGCGATGACGGCCCCGCGGCGCCGGGATGCCCGCGGACGCGGCGGGAGATGACGTCCGTTGCGTGGGCTCGTCTGGCTGCTGGCTTGCAGCCGTGAGGGCCAGTGAGTTTGTTAGCCATGGCAACGGCGAGTGCCTCTTGGTGAACGCCTTCTCCGATGAGGTGATCCATCTACCACGCTTGAAGGCCAATTGCAATTCTTCGATCAATGACAATGATTCTGGGTTTGTTCATACCGCCAATGATAAGAAGTATGGAATGTTACTCTGCAACAATGCGGTGCTATCTGCTACACCTAATTCCGGGTCCAAGTGCATTGTGGCTGCTATCTTCCAATACACGATGTCCGCACGCAGACTTGCTCTCTGGCAAGCTGGGATGACGTCATGGTACGTTTGCCGCGGTGATTGCATTGCTTGGGGCAGTGATCTTGCCTTCTATCATGGGAAGCTGTACATGATCTGGAAGTACATGCCATATGTCCATGCTTTTGAACTCGGGGAGGATGAGCATGGAGTCAATGTGTCTTGTGTTTCTAGTCATGTGATTATCTACTTCTCCGATCCAAGCACAATTATTCATTGAGGTTCCAAATGGTTGTTTGGCGTGGAAAGCTGCTATTAATCATTAGAAACTTCGATGCTCGCAAAATCGAACCAGAAATTGTTAAAGTTGAGGTGTTTGCTCTTGACATCAGCACAAGCCGTGTCACTGAGATCCACAGCTTTGATGGGGACTGTATTTTTGTTGACAACCGCGGTTGCAAGTCCTTTTCTGCTGGTTTGCATGTTGGAGTTCAAGGTGACCTTATCTACTTCGCTGATGGATATGATGGAGTATTCAGTTACAAGAACCGTTTGTTTGATGCATTCGTGTGCAACATTACAGATGGTACGATCAGGCCTTTAGCTGTCGAGTTTTCTCCAACCAATTCAGGCGCACCAGAGGTCCACCTCGACATCCCAGTGTGGTTCTGTCCTTCCGAATGATCTGCTGCAGGTTAATTCTGATCTTGCTGGCTGTTTGGGGCAAGCCTTTTGCCCTATATGAAATTCTGAATAGTATGATGCCTACCTTACTATAGCTCCATCTTCTAGAACAACCATGTGTATTTTGTTTCCCTGGACTGGATATGATGAGTAACATATGAAAGTTGGGTGCAATGTTCTCTTATTGTCAGTGGCATGCTTTCTGTGCGCATTATATATTTACCTATAAATGATATTAAGCACAGATTGATGCTTGTCCAAGATCCTACTTTCAGATACCATGCACTGTTATATATATGATGATTCAAGTTTAATCTAACACTTCCTTGAGCATTTTCTTCAAATCCTTCAGTTTGCGTAGGGTCAGTTCTTCAGTAAACGAGTCATGGCATGGATGTATTGTGAAGGCAAGCATGGATGCATTGCACCTCTCGAATGAGTTTTATCACTTGTTAGCTCAGCACTACCAGAAACAGTAAATTCGCCAAGTGTAAAAATTTTGCAGAGTGCTTTCTTTCGGGCACTCGGCAAAAAGCCTATTTGCCGAGTGTATTCAATGGGGCACTCGGCAAACACATTACACTCGGCAATAAGGTCTTTTGCCGAGTGCCATAAATACGACACTCGGCAAACCGCTCATAGACACTCGGCAAAGCTCCGACACTCGGTAAAAAAACGGCGCGTGCATCGCACGTGCACCGTCCGTCACCGGACTGGGCCGGCCGTTAGTCCTTTGCCGAGTGTTGGAAGCCGACACTCGGTAAAGAGGGCGTTCGCCGAGTGCCGCCCGCCTACACTCGGCAAAGCAAGAAGTTCGCCGAGTGCCACTGCAAGACACTCGGCAAAGCAAGAAGTTCGCCGAGTGCCAATGCAAGACACTCGGCAAACATATTAGTTCGCCGAGTGTCTAACCCTGGGCACTCGGCAAACACAAGACTTCGCCGAGTGTTTCGTTTTGCACTCGGCGAACGAAAAAAAAAAAATTCGTCCCCTGCCCTCCACACTTTTTCTACTCACGTAGGAGATGTTGTAATCCATAATAAAATTTGGTATATTTTGTGGTATGTTTGCTATTTTTAATGAAATGATTGCATTAATAGGAATTTTTTTATTCATGTCAGATTTTAACTGCAGGTACATGAAATGATGGATTATAAGTAGTGGAAAAATTATATCCATATTATGGAGTCCGGATTGAGGTCTCAACCAGGAAATGAAAAGAAATTTTGAACATTGTTTTCAAAAAACACGACCACGAACGTGTGGTTGAATGGTTGTTAAATTCTAAAAAAAGCAAACGAAATCTGAAAATTACAAGATTTGTCAAGATGTCATGATATTATGTGTGGAGGCTGTGGTAAAAAATTGAGAAGGTTTCGCCCAATTTCTGGCATATGATGCTTAGAAGCCGACTCATCTCCTGGAAGGATTCATAGAAGTTAGAGAGGACACAATAAGATTTGTAGTCCAAGTGACACTTGAGTTAAGGTTTGGCTTCAAATCTTTTTTATAGGCAACATACAACACAGATTGGTTCGTGTCAAAATTTGGAAATTTTTCGGATGCGTTTACTATTTTTTATTGATTAAATGCAATTACATATTTTTAGTAGATATAAATGCAATTTGCGCTATAACTGCATGAAATAATAGAACATTATCAGTAGAAAAATAATTTAACCATTGTTGAGTGACGTTGACATGATTTTGCGCAAGTATATTAGAAAAAGTTCAGTAAAATACGTCATTGCATGCACACTTTGCCGAGTGTCTAGAAAAAACACTCGGCAAAGATAATATATTGCCGAGTGTATAGAAAGAGGCACTCGGCAAACTAGATGCACGGGCCCATTGCCTAGGCCGCGGTTCAAATAAAAAAAATCTAACTTAACTTTGCCGAGTGCCCCCGATCTGGGCACTCGGCAAACACTACAACTTTGCCGAGTGCCCTAGATCTGGCACTCGGCAAAGTACGTGCCCGGCGCGTGATTTTTGGGCGGCAGTTAAAACTACTCTTTGCCGAGTGCCAGATCGCGGGCACTCGGCAAAGATTCGAAGTTATCCAACACTTAGCTCCGTCCGTCGATTCATTTCGGCCAAGATTTCATTCCGCCCGCGCGCCGCACCTCCGCCCGCCGCCCTGCCCGCCGCTCTGCCAGCTGTCCCGCCTTCCGCACCTCCGCCCGAAAAATCTCCGCGCTGGGGAAGTCCACCAACTTTCCGGCGGTTGCAGGGCTGGCCTAGGCGCCTCCTCCTACAGCCGACCAGTGACGTGCCAGATTATGTGCCACGCGATTCGGCTGACCAGGTGCTCGGTGACGTCGTAGGATGTAGTGCGGGTGAAGTGGCACGTGATTGCTGTTGAACTGGCCGAGTGACAACGTTACCTAGTAACACCAAATGGC
>NC_028457.1:31541492-31561193 GCF_000263155.2 Setaria italica | reverse complement strand
CTGTCCATGCGTAATCCATTTTCATGCGTAATATGATGCAGATGGACCGGCAATGGATGTATAACGCAGACAGACAGAGCAAGAAGTTTGTTGATGGCTTGCATTATTTTCTCAAAGTGGCCAAAGCAAACAAGCCATAGAACGGGTTCGTATGTGGTCCATGCTTCCAATGCACTAATAAGAAGGACTATTCATAGGCTTCCTAGGGGACTATTCACAGCCACTTGTATAGATACGGTTTCATGCATAACTATTTGGTTTGGGCAAAACACGGCTAAAGGGGGGTTGTAATGGAAGATGGCGAAGAGGAGAAGGATGACGCACCTCCTGTTTCACCTAGTAAAAGAGATTAGTATTCTCGGAGTAGTATACCTGCACAATATGTGGCCTTTCGAGAGGTTCATGTCAGTCTAGAAAAGTATGTTCTTAATCGTGCCCATCCAGAAGGAAGCATCGCCAAGAGATACGGAACAGAGGAGGTGATTGAGTTTTGTGTTGATTTTATTGACTCAATTGACTTGATTAGGGTTCCAACTTCACGCCATGAGGGAAGGCTGCAGGGAATGGGCACCCTTGAAAGGAAATTAAGTTATCCATGCGTAATCCATTTTCATGTGTAATGCGATGCGTAATACGGGTTCATATGTTATCCATGCGTAATCAATTTTCATGCGTAATACGATGCAGATGGACCAGCAATGGATGTATAACGCGGACAGATGGAGCAAGGTGTTTGTTGATGGCTTGCATTTCTCGAAGTGGTCAAAGCGAACAAGCCAAAGAACGGGTTCATATTTTGTCCATGCTTCCAATGCAGTAACAAGAAGGACTATTCACAGGCTTCCTAGGGGACTATTCACAGCCACTTGCTTAGATACGGTTTCATGCCTAACTATTTGATTTGGGCTAAGCACGGTGAAAGGGGGGTTGTAATGGAAGACGGCGAAGAGGAGGAGGATGACACACCTCCTGTTGGACCTAGTATACCTGCACAGTACGTGGCCCTTCGAGAGGTTCATGTCAGTCCTAAAAAACTATGTTCTTAATCGTGCCCGTCCATTAATTAGCATCACCAAGGGATATGGAACAGAGGAGGTGATTGAGTTTTGTGTTGATTTTATTGACTCAACTGACTCGATTGCGGTTCCAACTTCACGCCACAAGGGAAGGCTGTGGGGAATGGGTACCCTTGGAAGGAAATTAAGTTTGAGCAATGATACTGATTTGTTCGACAAGGCACACTACACTTTTCTGCAACAGTCATCCTTTGTGGCTCCATATATCGAGTAACATAGGCAAATGCTAGTTTCCAAAAACCCAACTAAATCCGATGCCTAGCTTATATGTCATCACATGGATAATTTTCCGTCCTGGTTGCATCAACAACTTATGGGTAACTCTGAGATTCACCCACATCTTGCTTGGTTAGCCAGGGGACCTTTCAGCACAATTGTGAAATTCCAAGGCTACGAGATAAATGGTTATACATTTTACACGAGAGCCCAAGACTAGAAAAGCACGAACCAGAATAGTGGTGTTCGTATAGATGCATTAGACAGATACAGTAGCAAGGACTCGTATTATGGTTTCATACAGGAGATATGGGAACTCGAATACGGACCGCTGTACATCCCTCTGTTTCGTTGCTAATAGGTGAAGCTAACTGGCATAACTAAAAATCAGTATGGAATGACAGTAGTGGACCTGAGCAAGAATGGATACAGTGATGGACCAATTGTACTTGCCAATGAAACTGGGATAAACTGGTTGTAAAGTTTATATACCAAAGCCAAAGGCAAATCTTTGTTAACCATTATGCACTCGTGTAAACCACCTTGCCATCATCACAACATGCACAGGGATTCTTTTCCAAACATCACATCTGGTACAAAGTATCAGTGTTTTAAAATTATCGATTTGAACATACGGATATATAGTAACATTAGTTTTTTCGCAAATTGGTATTGTACAAATATAATGATGAAATGGAAAGAGTATTTGAACTGAAAAAGTATATGCATATATGCATGATACAATGATGAAGACATCATAATGGGGCACCCACAGCTGGAGAAAAGGCCTTCAGTACCACTGCTAAAAGGACTTCGAGGACATCCAAATTTGGACCCGTGGGTCAAAATGTGACCGATACTAATATATGGGATGAAAGATCGTTTTTCTAGTAGTGATCTGGAGTGCGACCACGGATCCTACCATTATTGCCACCACTGTTGTGACTTGGAGTGCCACCATAGGTCCTACCATTATTGCGACCACCGTACCAGTAGTAGCCACCTAAGCCACGACCACGGCTAGCTACAAATCAAACAAAAGTATTATAAATAAGTGTCAATTTCTAGAATATTATTATTGCTTCCTTGCTATTCATGTGCAGTAATAAGAAAATAAATTAGATGAATGGATTTGGATATATAATATTTCACGATCATTTTAGTATGTTTTCATCAACAAACTGCTCATTTGTCTAGGTATTATATCTAAATGCATGAATTAGTTAATTGAGGTTGACCTAAACATGCCAGGTTGCATGTTGGTACATCTAGCTTGGAAGACTATGATAAACATGGATGTCAATTATGGAGAGAGGGGCGAAGTTGGTATGGTATAGGAATGTTTCATGGCTGATGAAGTTATAATTGAGATTGACAAGATTCTTCATTACAACACAATTGTTTTAGAAAATTAGGGACCCTACAAAGATCGGTGCCACGTGCTGGTGCACGACTCCTACCTGCTGAGGGACAGCACTAACAATTTCTATGTCAAAAACAAATATGCACTAAAAGGAGTTAAAGAGAGGTTAGTTACCATGCACAGTGTGGGTGAGATCTCTTGCAGCGGACGCGCCCTGTAAGATGATGGCGAGAGAGACCAATATCATACAGAGCATGACAAGAAGCTTGGAGTACATTGCTCGGGATGACATTGTAGCCTTCAATATAAGATGCTGTTCTGCGGTGCTGATCAAGGCGAGCTTATATACACGGATGGGATGGAAGCCAGCTACAGCTAACCCATGATAGAGAGTACTGCTAAAGATTCCGTACAAGAATTTGTTATCCTAAATGGCGACTTTGAATGCTGCAGAAAAATTCTAAATTGGCGGGTATATTATTCTAGCACGTTCAACTACAAGCTAAGCCGCCATTTATATTACGGTCAATGTGTGATGGCTTCATCATTCTGGATTATTCTTAATTCATGCCAGACTAATTATGCTCCATGCAATGATAAGGAGTACTGCTACTAGATGCTGTATATTTTTTTATCCTTCTCTAGGAGATTAAACATTATAATCAGAAATGCTCAGTTGGACAGTATGGATGATTTGTTGTACATCGTGTATGCGTTTAGTAGGTAATTATGCATTTCTTGTCTATCAGGTGAATTGCCCTATGCATAGCCACAACGTTATATAAATTGCTGAAATTTTGATGTAACAACCTTGTTAATCCTGCTGAAAATGATTTGGGCAAAAGATCATGATAATGTACATTGTACTAAAGGTAATGATCTTTTCGTTGTGAAACGAAAGGTAATGACCGGTTATATTTCTATGCTAAATTTTATATTTGCGCATGTGTCGGTTTTATAAGTTCCTAGAGAAATTTAGAAGTTGAGATGGCGGGATAATTTTTAGTAATGGTGACGACGGTGTTCTACAAACTGCTGCGGCTGTACATCATGCTGATGGCGCGCTCCACCTCAGCACAGAGATGCCAATGGACTTCGGCAGCGTGAAGAATTTTGCGGACGTGGTGCTGACCCTGATGCTGCTGTGTGAGGGACGGACAGAGACCAATTTAGGCCAGAGAGTTTCGCCGGGAAGGTTTTAAGGACGTCCCGAGGACACGCCGCTGGCATTCTTTCCATTCGGCTGGGGGCCAATCGAGCACCTGCATATCATCCAGAACTTCATGCTACTGAAGATCAATATGGGGCCAAGATGGGGTTCGTTATTATCCTACAGCGCTACGCCTTTGATGAGCTCTTGCTGGCCTACTCGCACGCTCCAGACTCCGTCGGGCAAGAGCACGGCGTGCAGGTCAGGCTCACGATGCTCCCAAGTGTTGTTCAGACATGGACAGGATAATTGAAAAACTTTCCCTGTAACTTACTAGCACACACAAAGACCACGGAAAGTGCCATCACTAAGGGATCGTCATCACTGCCGGTTTAAGTTGAACCATGAGACAATCATTATATTTTTTTTACACAGTTTTTTAAAAGGATATCACCGCCTACCGGTTCGTAGTCCAGCAGTGGTAACGTTTGTTATCGCTGTCGACCTAAATCTAACAGAACCCCAAAGTGGCCGTGATGAGGGGTTCTTGACCAGCGGTGATAATTACTCCTTTCATCTCACTATATTGACCCGTTAGCCTCAGTAAAATATTTTATTTCTTTTCGCTTGAGGATATTAAAGGTGTAGTTATTGTACTGTTTTTTTACCACCTTTTGTGCTCATGTGTAAAGTCATATATGAATTAAACAAGACTCTAATTGTTCTTGACACGACGTGCATGGTTTATATTTGAGAAATAAGATTTCTAGTTCTACCCCTATTTAAATGATTTTATAAAAATAAATAACCGAGAGTTGTATGTTTAGGACCCTGTCTGGGACCGTGCGGCAGCTTCTAACCATATCCTACTTCCGGATCAGCCATGTAAAATATTGAAACGTGTCACCACGTAAGAGCGTTGCCCGCATGCATGGTGTTTCGCTGGATTCATCGGTTTCTTGGATGTCAACTCCGGTAACACAGTCCCAAATACAGTTGGATCCTACGGATTAATAACAAGAACAGGTTGGATTCAAGAAGTACAGTATACACTAAGTAGAGAACTCACCTTCCATGCGTCCCATTTTATCCCAGTTTAAAGTTGGCCCGTGACTAAAGGAGAGCGCGCCACGGTAGGCTGAAAGAGGGCGGAGCTTTAGTCCCGGTTGGTATTTGCAACCGGGACTAAAGCCCCCTTTAGTTCCGGTTGTAACAGCTAGTTACCGACCACCGACGGTGCCTCCCTTTTATCCTGGTTGGAGTTAGTTGCCGACCACCGACGGCGCCTCCCTTTAGTCAACCCTTTTGTCCCGGTCGGAGCTTCCAACCGGTACAAAAACTCATCCCCTATAAAATCACGAGTCAGAGGTCTTTCTTTCTCCTCCAGCCCAAGCCACTCCACTTCACAAACACAGAGAGCTTCATCCTACTTTTCATGGCACTAAAGCAAGCTTAGGGAGGTGCTACCCGATTTTTTTCCTCATTTCCATGGGGATTTCACTCGTCCAAAGTGTAGTGAAGGTTAGCTAATTCATCCTCCATTCATTTATTATTGTTATGCTTTGTTTTATGCTTTAGAGAGGGAGAAAAATGAGTTTGCTTGTTACAAATGAGGAAGAATGGAGAGGATTTGTTTTATGTTTTTGAGCTGGAATGTGATGGAGTTTGCTTGTTATATACGATTCGTATTAGTTAAAACAACTTCATGTGTAGAATGGAGATAGATAGTTTGCTAGAATGTGAAGGAGAAAATGGGGAGGATTTTGAGCTAGAATGTGAGGTAGAATGGAGAGTAAATGTGAGGTAGAATGGAGGATTTGAATATTATGTATGAGAAAAAATTAGAGTACATGTGTTTTTAATATTTAGAAATTACAAGAAAATTAAGGTAAATAAATTGTAGGTGTAAGAAAATAGAATTTGGTCATTGCTACAATTTTTTCATGTCACTATAATTTAACACTTAATAATTGTATTTCATTGACCAACAATTTATTTATCTCATGTTTAGTGCAAGAACTAAATTATAAATAATAATCCTATACAGAACCCTATGTTTATTTTCCACGTAATACGATGCAGATGGACCGTCAATGGATGTACTAGCTCCGTTCATCCAATCCTAGTTAATAGAACGTGCTTAAGCTATTCTCTACACGTAACGCGATCTTCTGCGAAGTCTATGGAGAGTCACCTCCGCTCCTCCAGTACCAGAAAATAATGGTAGAACAGAACAGCTTCAAGTCCACAAACTCAGGCTGGATATCGTGGATGAATGTTGAAATAATTATCCAAATACATTTTGGAGCCTAATTCTCATAATAGAAGTATGTTGGCACAATATCCTTTTCAGGTACAGATCTATTAACTAACCTTGACTTAGCGGATTTTGGTTGGTTTTGGCTTGCCACATGGGCCATGCTCAGTGGATAGATCTTTTACCTGGACGGGCTATTGTGTGTGTGCCACCACACTTCTATTATAAGAATGTGGCTCTTGCTCAAAAAGACGTTTGGACAATCATTTCAAGATTTCTTTATAATATTCACCCTGAGTGGGTGGACTCGAAGCTCTTTTGTTCTTCGAATCCACAAACTCGGGTTGAATATCATAAAAGAAAATTGGAATACTATTTCAAGATTCCTTTATGATATTCAGCCCGAGTGTGTGGATTCGAAGATCTTCTGTTGTGCCATTATTTTCTGCTAGTGGATATGTGGAGGTGACTCTTGATAGACTTCGGAGAAGATCGAGTTAAGTGCAGAGATGGCTTGGAGGACAAACATTCTGCTACTTTGTACCATCTTTAATGTGTTGTTATGAGTGTAACCTCTGTATGCATCTTTATTGGCAAACATTCGGCTATGTTGTACCATCTTATTGTGTTGTTATGAGTGTAATCTCCATATGTATCTTTAGTGATTGTAATGAATGTGGAATTAATGGTGTAATTTTCATGTGAATTGTTTCATTCCATTATCAAGTTCTTTATCTAATACGAAGACCTATATCCATTTTCATGCGTAATACGATGCATAATACGGGTTCATATGTTGTCCATGCGTAATCCATTTTCATGCGTAATACGATGCATAATACGGGATCATATGTTGTCCATGCGTAATCCATTTTCATGCGTAATATGATGCAGATGGACCGGCAATGGATGTATAACGCAGACAGACAGAGCAAGAAGTTTGTTGATGGCTTGCATTATTTTCTCAAAGTGGCCAAAGCAAACAAGCCATAGAACGGGTTCGTATGTGGTCCATGCTTCCAATGCACTAATAAGAAGGACTATTCATAGGCTTCCTAGGGGACTATTCACAGCCACTTGTATAGATACGGTTTCATGCATAACTATTTGGTTTGGGCAAAACACGGCTAAAGGGGGGTTGTAATGGAAGATGGCGAAGAGGAGAAGGATGACGCACCTCCTGTTTCACCTAGTAAAAGAGATTAGTATTCTCGGAGTAGTATACCTGCACAATATGTGGCCTTTCGAGAGGTTCATGTCAGTCTAGAAAAGTATGTTCTTAATCGTGCCCATCCAGAAGGAAGCATCGCCAAGAGATACGGAACAGAGGAGGTGATTGAGTTTTGTGTTGATTTTATTGACTCAATTGACTTGATTAGGGTTCCAACTTCACGCCATGAGGGAAGGCTGCAGGGAATGGGCACCCTTGAAAGGAAATTAAGTTATCCATGCGTAATCCATTTTCATGTGTAATGCGATGCGTAATACGGGTTCATATGTTATCCATGCGTAATCAATTTTCATGCGTAATACGATGCAGATGGACCAGCAATGGATGTATAACGCGGACAGATGGAGCAAGGTGTTTGTTGATGGCTTGCATTTCTCGAAGTGGTCAAAGCGAACAAGCCAAAGAACGGGTTCATATTTTGTCCATGCTTCCAATGCAGTAACAAGAAGGACTATTCACAGGCTTCCTAGGGGACTATTCACAGCCACTTGCTTAGATACGGTTTCATGCCTAACTATTTGATTTGGGCTAAGCACGGTGAAAGGGGGGTTGTAATGGAAGACGGCGAAGAGGAGGAGGATGACACACCTCCTGTTGGACCTAGTATACCTGCACAGTACGTGGCCCTTCGAGAGGTTCATGTCAGTCCTAAAAAACTATGTTCTTAATCGTGCCCGTCCATTAATTAGCATCACCAAGGGATATGGAACAGAGGAGGTGATTGAGTTTTGTGTTGATTTTATTGACTCAACTGACTCGATTGCGGTTCCAACTTCACGCCACAAGGGAAGGCTGTGGGGAATGGGTACCCTTGGAAGGAAATTAAGTTTGAGCAATGATACTGATTTGTTTGACAAGGCACACTACACTTTTCTGCAACAGTCATCCTTTGTGGCTCCATATATCGAGTAACATAGGCAAATGCTAGTTTCCAAAAACCCAACTAAATCCGATGCCTAGCTTATACGTCATCACATGGATAATTTTCCGTCCTGGTTGCATCAACAACTTATGGGTAACTCTGAGATTCACCCACATCTTGCTTGGTTAGCCAGGGGACCTTTCAGCACAATTGTGAAATTCCAAGGCTACGAGATAAATGGTTATACATTTTACACGAGAGCCCAAGACTAGAAAAGCACGAACCAGAATAGTGGTGTTCGTATAGATGCATTAGACAGATACAGTAGCAAGGACTCGTATTATGGTTTCATACAGGAGATATGGGAACTCGAATACGGACCGCTGTACATCCCTCTGTTTCGTTGCTAATAGGTGAAGCTAACTGGCATAACTAAAAATCAGTATGGAATGACAGTAGTGGACCTGAGCAAGAATGGATACAGTGATGGACCAATTGTACTTGCCAATGATGTGCATCACGTTTTCTATGTGAAGGACTAGTCTAGGAAACCCAAGAGAAATCCATAAGAGCCATGCGAGTCAAAGCGCCACATAGTTCTTCCAAGTAAAAGAAAAATCATGGGAGTCAAGGACAAAACAGACCAATCAGATGATTATGATCAGTTTGATGGCATGCCTCCATTCGATGTTGAAGTTGACCCAAGCATCTTGCTATCCAAAGAAGAGGCTCCGTACACACGTCGCAATCATGACCAAGGAACTTTTGTGAAGAAGTTTTTTAACGTTACATTGTAATGCGCTAAATTTGCTTCACCTTTATGTAAAGTTACATTCTAAAGTTCTATGATTTCATGTACTACTTAATACAATTTTTAATTTAACGTATCTATGATATCATGTCTGTTCAAATTAGTTGAGGTGAAGATTTATTCGATCAATATGAACAATGTTAACCACATACATCTATTGAATTTTTCACACGTTGAAATTATATAATGAATAATTTCTTGATGATAGTGATGCAGTAAAATAATTATTTTAGAAGCTAAAAGAACTAGTATAGAATTAATGACTCATTCAAACTTATTGTAAATATACTTGCTAATTTAATATATTTTTGCATGGTTGAAATGTGTAAAGTTCTTATTTTTTCTTTAATGAAACCAGTTGAAAATATATATAAATTTGTGCATTTAAATTAGTTGAGGTGAGAATTTATTCGATCAATATGAACAATGTTAACCACATACATCAATTAAATTTTTCGCGCATTGAAATTATTTAATTGAATAATTTCTTGACGATAGTGACGAACTAAAATAATTATTTTATATGCTAAAAGAACTAGTATAGAATTAATGACTCCTTCAAATTTATTGTAAATATACTTGCTAATTTAATATATTTTTGCATGTTCAAAATATGTAAAGTTTTATTATTCGCTTCCTAAAATTTAGTGAAAACATAAATAAAATCCAGTTCCAAAAAATAGGCTGTGGCGGAACCGTCCAACTTAAACTGGTTTAAATGCACCTAATCGTTGCCGACGCAGCAATTATCCGAAACGCACTTAAAACAGTATAAGTCCGGTCATCCGTCGAGTGTCCCTAGGACTCCTCGAAAGATCCATGTCGTGTCTCATAGCCATACATCAGGATTGTATCCGCGATGGGATAGCATCAACAAATATTACATTTTTACATACATATATGAGGTACGAGTTAATACAAGACATAGTTTGAAGCAAACTTAACAGTGCAGTGTTAGACAAAGTTCTAGGATTTAAAACATAAACGGTTCGGTGGAGATGAGCATTATAAAACTTCTTCTAAGGGTATTGTGAGACTCATAACAATACCCTAGGGTTTTGGGGCTTCCTCCTCGGTGGACTCCTGCGGTGCTTCTGAAAAGATAGCCACAAGGGATAACCCTAAGTACGGGGTACTCAGCAAGTCTTACCCGACTAACCATTATAATAGTTTTCCTTGGAAGTACATGATAGCTTTTTTAGTGTACTTGGTTGATACATTTTTGCCAAAATGCTTACTACAAGTGAGACCTTAGTTTTATCTTTTACTTGGGTTAAGTCTTTACCTAACCATTCTAGGTGATGATAAAAGATTATTTGCAAACAACAAGGTATTAAGTCATATACCAAACATTATCAGAAAGATATGACATTCATAAAATTTATGCTACGATGCTCAACAGTGATCAAGTACATTCATAACCGAGAATTGCGGCGATCCGGATCATATTACATCCTACAGGAGAGTACCCTGATCACCAGTTATATACGACTGTCCAGGTCGTACGTAACGACTTTTCGATTAGCAAATCCAATGATTGGGAATAAGACTACCCGGACCCAGGGACACACCCCCACATGGGACCCCACGTCTGGCCCGATCACCATGTGAGTTTCAGGCTACGCCCCTGCCAATCTCCAGCACGTCAAGCGCGGGTACGAAGTATTCCCGATCAGAGAGTTTACTAACCTACTGGGCTTTACTGGTCCCATACCCAGTAAGTGATCAGATGTCTTTCATTTGATCAAAGGTTAAGACAACGAATCGGGCCTTGACCAGATTAATCTAGCAGACAGAACTACATCCTTAGCTTCTGTCCACTTCTTAATTTCCAAGTCATCTTTCTATATTTAACATGCATGACTCAAAATTTGCCTTAAGGTTTGGTAAACCAAGTATTTAAGCAACTAAGCAATTCTAGACTTGGGTTATCTACTAAAGGTTTGAACAAGTGGCAAAGATGTCCTTAAAACAAGGTATGATAATGCACAAGAATGGGTTTCAAGCAACTCCTAGACTTAGTGCATACATATGGCAAATAACCAATAATGGACACATGAAATATTGACCCTAAAATAATAGGGATAATGCACCGGGGCTTGCCTTGTTCGCTAAAAAAGTTAGCACTATCCGAAGGATTTGCCTCGCAGGGGACCAATTCAAAGACTTCCTCAAATTCCGGAGATCCTTCTGAATATTCCGAGAAATCTCCTTCTGGTGCTTCGGTGTCTATAACACAATACATGCAGAGTTAGGAATGCAACTTTTGAATACAAGAATATACAACTTTCCTTCATGATAAAGTTGCAAGCCAACAAGGACTATACAATTTATCATGATAAAGTTGCAAGCCAACACACAAAAACCCGAAAAGGTTAGCACATAATTTTTATTTTCTTAATTATCCTTACTTAAGGCCTTTTCTTTTATTTTTAGAAAATGTTATAATTATTTTGTAGCTGTAAAACCTAATTTCCTATGAATTAATAATAATTTGTAATTATGAAAATGTTATTCCATATTTTATGCATTTAATAAAGATTAAGTATTTATTTAAATACCTTAAAAGAAAGGCATTACATAAATACTCAAATTGTTATTATTTTTCTAGGGAATAAAAAATTTTAATGCATAAAGGACAATAAAACAAGCCTAACAAAGTTGGTTTCACTAATTTTGGACACTCCTAGAAATTTCTGTGATTTAAATGGTGAGATTCGGATTTAAACTAATTATTCTATAAAGAAAATCTAATTTTTCCCCAAAAACACCCCCAGCAACTTTTCTCACGCGACCCTACTCTACCCCCTCTCTCTTGCGCTGGGCCCGCGGCGCGGATCCACCCTTTTTCCTATTCATCCTACCCGCCGGCCTACCCCCTCCTCTAATGGGCTCTCTGGGCCGATTCTTCTTTTCTTTTTCCTTTTTCCAACCGGCGACGGCCCGACGGCCCATCTTTCTTTTTCTCTTTCTCCCGCAACGCCGGCCTGCTGGATCTCTGGGCCTCCGGCCTCTTTCTCCAACGGCCGACCGCCCCAGCTTCTTGGGCCTCCGAAACACTAGCCCAACTAACGCCCGCGCCCGACCGGCCTGCCTCCTCTTCTCCCCTTCTCCCCACTGATGCGCGGGCCTGGCTCCAGCGCCTTCTTCTTCCTCCCGCCAAAATCCCGAGCGCAACAGGGGGCGGCGCGGCTCGCCAGCCGGCGCCCCACCGGCGACGGGGCTAGGCCGGGGAAGCATTCCCATGCCATAGCACACCCGGGCGCGGCGACAGCTCCCCGGGAGATGGCCGGAGCTACTCCCTCCACGGCGGCGGGCGGCGGCGCCTACGGCCGGTCGTGGCGAAGCACGACAACGGCTTAGCTTACCCCGACGACTCCCTCTACAGCTTCCTAGCATCCCAAGGACCTGCCTACGACTACCCAAGAAGAAAGAGAGCAAGCGCAAAGAGGTGCTCACCGTGAGCAGGAGGTGCGGCAACGGTGGACAGAAACAATGGCGGCATAGGGTATTCCGGCAAGGATGTTGGACAACGACTCGACTGGGGTGTAGTTGGGGTGTCTGTGGAGGAGTGGGAAAGAGGAATCGACGGGAGCTGTGGTGTGGTGGGAGAATTTTACCCGGCGGCGGCGGCTTGGACAAAAGGAGCGGCGGCGGTGAAAAAGAGCGGCGGTAAAAGGGGCGGCGTGGGAGCGGTAGATATATGAACGTTTTACCGCACACATGGGCGACACCGTGGTCTAGCTAGGGACTCGCGTGGCAAGGAGGTGGCGTAGCTGCCGCGCTGGCGGGCGACCGAGAGCACCGGCGGCGACACGTCAAGCTCGACCCTATCACCCGTCCTCCCTTTCTTCTTTCATCAGAAACTTCAGAGCCTTTTCACGGTCGATTTGCAATCCGATGGCTCCACGGTCCTTTAAGCAATGTTGTAGATAAACTTGGACTCTCCAAGTTTTATTTTTGCTCTGACCCGAGATAATCATCCTAGTATAGTCAAATTTTGAATCCTTTCTTTCATTTGTCTGAATTTCTCTGAAACTCGACATTCAGTTCGTCAGTCACCTGACAGGGTCATTTACCCTACTTCGTAATTAAATTTAGTGATCCAAATCCTTTTCTTCCAGTCCAACTTCTCTCCATTTGCGTTCTACAACATCCAAGGGTTCCATTTTGCCCATAAACATGTACACCTTTTACTCCACATCTCTCTAAAACCGGCTCCAAACTTGGCCATATATTGCTGTTTCAGACTTAGTTAAATTCAGTGGTGCAGTTTACCGTGACAGGATGCTGACTTTAGGCCTCCATTTGAAATGGCTCGCTCTACTATTCTCGATCAACAACACATAAAGATACTTGTCCAAAGTCCATACTTTAATATGATATAGTTGTCTTAATCCACTTATTTGAAAAATTTAACAGAAATCAATTTCCAAAATGGACTCTGATGCTGTTCTTCTGAAATTCCTGTTGTCGGACGATGAACAGTGCAATTCGGTTTTAACTCCTCTCTTTGATTTTTTTGAGGTATTTGGGACCAAATCTTGTCCCAAATCTTGATATTTAAGTTCTGCTCACCCTTACACTCCCATTCCATATTTTTGCCGAATTTTTCTGAATTTCGAATTCAAAATTCAAATTTCGGTCAAATTTGACCCGAATTTGATTTTTAGCCAATTTCTTCTCCTTTCCTTCATGAATTGCTTCTATTTCTTTAGAGTTACTTTGATGACTAAAAATGGCAGGTATTACATAGGCGGGAGACGAAAAATAGGAAAATACCCTTTTGTCTCGGGTGCCAATAGCAACCGGGACAAAAGGCCCCTTTATCCTGGTTGTAAACTGAAACCGGGATAAATAGGTATTTTTGGATTCCCTCCCGGAACGTACCGTTTTATCCCGGTTTCAGTTTGCAACCGGGATAAAAGAACTGAAATCGGGATAAAAGGTGAGGCCTTTAAAAGTCCTTTAGTCCCAGGTTCAATTAGGAACCTGGATAAAGGGGGGATAAAAGTAGCAGACATCTTCTTACCCCCACGCAACACTTAGGTAACTTTTTCACCTCTTGGAAGATCCTGCCCGTCCGCCTCTCCATCCCCGCCGGTCTCCTGTCGCCGTCCGTCAGCCTCCCTCATTGGCCCTCGTTCTCCTGTCGCCGCCCGTCCGCCTCCCTCATCAGCCCTCATTCTCCTTGTCACCCGCAGCCCCGGCCGCCATCGCCCGCCACCCCCTGGAGCCGTTGCCCGCTGCCCCGGCCGCCTCGCCAGCACCCAGACCGCCGCCTCCTGCATCGCCCCAGCCCGCCACCTCCTCCATTGCGTCCCCTCATCGCCCCAGCCTCCGTCACGCTACCTATGTCCCTGTCATCACCAGCGGCGTCCACGACGCGGGCCTCCTCGTCCCGGCCCGCGCATTGCAACTCCGCCACCCCCGACTGCCGTCGTCCTGTCACCCCGGCCACTGACGATCCCCCTGTCACCACCGTATTATGTGAGAAATCGACATACATTTTCATATTAAATAGAGAACTTGATCAATATTAGGTAGGCGAAAAAATAGAGTTAATGTGATTATAATATTTAGGCCTTCCAAAAAATATTAGATAAATAAATTATTACGCGACAAATGGAAATGGGTCTTTGTGTTAGATAAAGAATTTGATCAATATTCATAATTTACACCAGTCAACCTTCATAGAGATAAAAATAATTTACATGAAAATTACACCATTCAACATTTGTAACAGTCACTAAAGATACATATAAAGATTACACTCATAACAAGACAATAAAGATACACATAAACTAAAGATTACAGACGCTCCATGGTGGACTGTACTAGTCAATTATCCTAAAATAATGGTACAACATAGCAGAATGTTCGCCCTCCAAGGCATCTCTGCACTTAACTCAATCTTCTCCGAATTCTATCGAGAGTCACCTCCACATATCCAGTACCAGAAAATAACGATACAAGAGAAGAACTTTGAGTGCATATACTCGGGCTGAATATCATAAAGGAATCTTAAAATAATTGGTCAAACGTCTTTTAGAGTAAGTGCCACATTCTCATAATGGAAGTATGGTGGCATAAACACAATAGCCCATCTAGGTAAAAGATCTGTTCACTGAGCATGGCCCATGGTGGCAAGCCAAAACCAACCAAAAGCCGCTAGGTCAAGGTCAGTGAACAGATGTTTGCCTAAAGAGGATATTGGGCTAGCATACTTCTATTGTGAGAATTAGGGTCCAAAAGGCGTTTGGAATACTATTTGAAGATTCTTTTTTATGATATTTAGCCCGAGTTTGTGGACTCGAAGCTCTTCTATTCTACCATTATCTTCTGGTACCGGAGGAGCGGAGCTGACTCTCCATAAACTTCGGAGAAGATTGAATTATGTGTTGAAAATAGCGTAAACAAATTTATGCCATGTGCAGACACTATCAATTGGGATTGGAGGAACAGAGGTGGTACATACATTGCCAGTTCATCTACATTGTATTACTTGGAAAATGAACATAGGGCTTCATATAGGATTATTGTTTATAATATTTAATTCTTCCATTAAACATGAGATAAATAAATTATCGGTCAACGAAATATAATTACTGTTAAATTATAGTGACATGAAAAATTGTAGCAATGACCAAATTCTATTTTCTTACACCTACAATTTATTAACCTTAATTTTATTCCAATGACTAAATATTAAAAACACGGTTACATTATTTTTTTTCTCATACCTAATGGTGATCACGTTTTTTTAACTAATACAAATCATATATAACAAGGAAGCTATCAATCAAATTCTAGCTCAAAAACATATATAAATAAAAATCCTCTCCATTCTCCCTCATTCTAAAAAACTGAATTTTCTCCCTCTCTAAATCATAAAACAAAGCATAATAACAATAAATGAAGGAAGGATGAAGTAGCTAAACTTCACAATACTTTGGATGAGTGAAATCCCCATGGAAATGAGGAAAAAAATTTGAGCAGCACCTCCCCTAAGGTTGCTCGCTCACCATGGAGAGGAGGCCAAGTGTCTCTGGTGGAGTAGAGTAGCTCGGGCTGGAGAAGGAAGAAAAGCTCTCAGTCTGGTGATTTTATAGGGAGGAGATTTTGTCCCAGTTGGAAATTCCAACAGGGACAAAATACCAGCCCTTTTGTCCCGGTCGGTAGTTTTGTCGTTTGGAAATTCTAACCGGGATAAAGGATCCGCCCCCTGTCCCGGTTGGAAATTCCAACCAGGATAAAATGGTGCGGCTGCCGGTGCGATATTTCTGGCCGTTACAACCGAGAGTAAAGCTCCCAGCGCCCCTCCCCCGCTGGTGGTCTTCGATGGCATTTTTTTAACCCGGGACTAAAACCACTTTAGTCACGGGTCCAATGTTAACTAGGACTAAAGGGCTGGATAGACGGTCAGTTTTCCACTAGTGGAAGTTCAGCGTGAAGAATTTTGCGGGCGTGGTGCTTGACCCTGATGCTGCCGTGTGACGGACGGACAGAGACCAGTTTAGGCCAGAGAGTTTTGCCAGGAAGGTTTTAAGGACGTCCCGCGGACACGCCGCTGGCATTCTTTCCATTCAGCTGGGGGCCAATCGAGCACCTGCATATCATCCAGAACTTCATGCTACTTATCAATATGGGGCCAAGATGGGGTTTGCTATGATCCTACAGCGCTACACCTTCGATGAGCTCTTGCTGGCCTACTCGCACGCTCCAGACTCCGCCGGGCAAGTGCACGGCGCGCAGGTCAGGCTCACGATGCTCCCGAGTGTTGTTCAGACATGGACAAGATGATTGGAAAACTTTCCCTGTAACTTACTAGCACACACAAAGACCACGAAAAGTGCCATCACTAAGGGATGTTATCACTGCCGGTTTAAGTTTTAACCATGAGATAACCATTGTATTTTTTTACACAGTTTTTCGAAAGGATATCACCGCCTACCGGTTCGTAGTCCAGCACTGGTAACGTTTGTTATCACTCGTGACTTAAATGTAACAGCACCCCAAAGAGGCCGTGACGAGGGGTTCTTGACCAGCGGTGATAAGGTTCACTACGGTAGTGGAACTGCACGTATTTGCAAGACAAGATGTAAATTTATATTTAGTAATAATTACTCCTTTCATCTCACTATGTTGAGCCCCTCAGCCTCAGTAAAATATTTGATTTCTTTTTCCTAGAGGATATTAAAGGTGTAGTTATTGTAATTTTTTTACTGCTCAATAAAATATGGCGTGGAAGGAGCATAGCACGTGTTTCGTGGCAAGGCTAGCCCATCTTTGGCAGATCAGGATGTGGATCATCCCTTGACTGCGTTGATTCCACGGTAGACATATATGTCCGTGTAGATTAGTGCTTGGTCGTCTGTATTGTGGAAATCACCTTTTGTGTTCTTGTGTAGGGTCATTTAAATAGCGCTGCCTATCATACGAATTGAACAAGACTTGAATTGTTCTTGACGCGACGTTATTTGAGAAATAATATTTAAATAATATTAAATATTATTTCTAGTTATTTGAGAAATAATATTTCTAGTTCTACTCCTATTTAAATGATTCTATAATAACAGAGAGTTATATGTTTAGAATCCTGTCTGGGACCGTGCGGCAGCCCCGCGTCCGTCACAAGCCCATGATGTCAACTTCGGTAACACAGTCCCAAATACAGTTGGGTCGTGTGGATTAATAACAACGACATGTTGGATTAAATAAGTACAGTATATCTCCTCTTATGCCAATGGCTGGTGAAGCAAATTACGAGGTGCACTCTAAATGATTATATGGAACAACATAGTTCTCTCAAATTAAACGAAATTGGTATATGTGCTCATTTATTCAAACCACTTAAAAGTTTATATACCAAAACCAAAGGCAAATCTTTGTTAACCATTATGCACTCGTGTAAACCACCTTGCCATCATCACAACATGCACAGGGATTCTTTTCCAAACATCACATCTGGTACAAAGTATCAGGTGTTTTAAATTTATCGATTTGAACATGCGGATATATAGTAACATTAGTTTTTTCGGGTATTGTACAAATATAATGAGGAAATGGAAAGAGTATTTGAACTGAAAAAGTATATGCATATATGCATGATACAATGATGAAGACATCATAATGGGGCACCCACAGCTGGAGAAAAGGCCTTCAGTACCACTACTAAAAGGACTTCCAGGACATCCAAATTTGAACCCGTGGGTTAAAATGTGACCGGTACTAATATATGGGATGAAAGATTGTTTTTCTAGTAGTGATCTGGTGGAGTGTGACCACGGATCCTACCATGATTGCCACCACTGTTGTGACTTGGAGTGCCACCATAGGTCCTACCATTATTGCGACCACCGTACCAGTAGTAGCCACCTAAGCCACGACCACGGCTAGCTGCAAATCAAACAAAAGTATTATAAATAAGTGTCAATTTCTAGAATATTATTATTGCTTCCTTGCTATTCATGTGCAGTAATAAGAAAATAAATTAGATGAATGGATTTGGATATATAATATTTCACGATCATTTTAGTATGTTTTCATCAACAAACTGCTCATTTGTCTAGGTATTATATCTAAATGCATGAATTAGTTAATTGAGGTTGACCTAAACATGCCAGGTTGCATGTTGGTACATCTAGCTTGGAAGACTATGATAAACATGGATGTCAATTATGGAGAGAGGGGCGAAGTTGGTATGGTATAGGAATGTTTCATGGCTGATGAAGTTATAATTGAGATTGACAAGATTCTTCATTACAACACAATTGTTTTAGAAAATTAGGGACCCTACAAAGATCGGTGCCACGTGCTGGTGCACGACTCCTACCTGCTGAGGGACAGCACTAACAATTTCTATGTCAAAAACAAATATGCACTAAAAGGAGTTAAAGAGAGGTTAGTTACCATGCACAGTGTGGGTGAGATCTCTTGCAGCGGACGCGCCCTGTAAGATGATGGCGAGAGAGACCAATATCATACAGAGCATGACAAGAAGCTTGGAGTACATTGCTCGGGATGACATTGTAGCCTTCAATATAAGATGCTGTTCTGCGGTGCTGATCAAGGCGAGCTTATATACACGGATGGGATGGAAGCCAGCTACAGCTAACCCATGATAGAGAGTACTGCTAAAGATTCTACAAGAATTTGTTATCCTAAATGGCGACTTTGAATGCTGCAGAAAAATTCTAAATTGGCGGGTATATTATTCTAGCACGTTCAACTACAAGCTAAGCCGCCATTTATATTACGGTCAATGTGTGATGGCTTCATCACTCTGGATTATTCTTAATTCATGTCAGACTAATTATGCTCTATGCAATGATAAGGAGTACTTCTACTAGATGCTGTATATTTTTTTATCCTTCTCTAGGAGATTAAATATTATAATCAGAAATGCTCAGTTGGACAGTATGGATGCTCAGTTGTACATCGTGTATGTGTTTAGTAGGTAATTATGCATTTCTTGTCTAGCAGGTGAATTGCCCTATGCATAGCCACAACGTTATATAAATTGCTGAAATTTTGATGTAACAACCTTGTTAATCCTGCTGAAAATGATTTGGGCAAAAGATCATGATAATGTACATTGTACTAAATTGATCTTTTCGTTGTGAAACGAAAGGTAATGACCGGTTATATTTCTATGCTAAATTTTATATTTGATCATGAGAATCATTATATTTTTTTACACAGTTTTTTGAAAGGATATCACCGCCTACCGGGG